>NC_091434.1:21902197-22004697 GCF_964237555.1 Oryctolagus cuniculus | reverse complement strand
AAAAATAATGATTATACATAGATGATATAATAGATAGATAAGAATTCGAGTCTTTTCCATTTTTTATACAGATATCAGTCCTATGGAATTACAGCTTCACCCTGTCTAAGCTCATTTAATTACTTCTTTAAAGGTCCTGCCTACAAATGTAGTCACATTGGGGACAGAGCTTTCACCTATGAACTTGGAGGAATGTAATTCAGTCTGCAACACAGGGCAAAAGGAGCCCGGCCTGGGCCCCACAATTTTAAGGGCACAATTTGTCCTCCTCTGGCTGTGTCCTTCCCCAGGGCAAGAGGACTCTGTGAGCTGAAGTCAAGGAAACAGGGCTGCCCACAGGCAGAGCCTGTTTTTTCTAGGGATCAGGAACAGAGCTGAGAATTTGAGTGTTTTTGTTGATGCAAACACCTGAAAGTCCTCTTATTGGGTGGAAAGGTATCCAGGGAGGAAAAAGAAAGGGCCTGGGGTTGGGGGTCAGCTTCCCATAATAGGATTCCATATTGTGGCAGGGGATGGTGCATATTTATTTAATACTTTCCTAACTCTATGCATAACAAGTGAGGAAAGCTTAGACATCATAGATGGGCCTCCTTTTGTACTCTGTCCCTAGGCACAGCACATGTGAGAGATGGGCTGACCTGATGGCCCGTGTTGTCTTGGGACAGTCCCTGTGTATGCCTGATGCCCCACAGTGTTACTAAACCCAACACACTTTCACTCTCGAAAGTGTCCGCAGCTGAGAAATACACACACGCACACGCACATAGAAGCTGGGGAACAGACCACTACGAGGTGACTCTAGAACAATGAAATAGCTGTTCCTGTGCCCTGGGCTGGCTGCGGAATGTGTAGACATGCTTCCCTCTCCAAGGAGTTGGCTGATTATGTGCAGGGCACAAGACTTACACTTCCCTGTCTCTGGAGAACACTACGGGAAGGTGCACAGATGGAGTTGAGTACTTAATTAATCAGGGCCCAAATATATGGTGTGGATGGTGGGAGAAATATGACTTTGTCTACTGAGTTCTCCAAACCAAGGCATCTGGGCTAGAGCACAGAAAAGGTTGGAAAAATGAGTACAAAGCAATGAATTGTCATACCAAAGGAATAAAAACGAGTTCTGTGTCTATGAGACAATATACAAATGAAACTCCCTCAGCGCCTCCTGGAGCCCTGTGAAGCCTGGAGCAAAGATCTGAGGCAGTTTCTTTTCCTGCATTCTGTCCAGTTAACACTCTTGTCACATCACCTCCTGGGGACAGGAGGGGCAGGAAGCTTGGAAGCCAGCAGGGACCTCTGGACCAGCTGCACTGACCTAGCCTGGTTGTTTTAAATCTCACCTTGCTGCTTCCCATGTGGCCCCAACTCCCTCCTCCAGATGCTGAGGCAGGTAGGTCCTGATCGCATAAAGTCTCCGCATAAAGTCTCCGCAGCTCTGCCGCCTCTCCTGGCAGACAGTCTCCCAGTGTTGAATTTCGTTGGCGTGAACCACCTTAATCCACCTGGAGGATCACAAAATCAGTTTCACAACACCTACTTAATAGGGCTCCTCCAGGGTCATTCCTTCTCCCCTTGGCCACTCTAGGGGATGGCTCTCATTGGGATATTTATTATTTTTAATATTGAGTTTTTAAATAGATGATATATTCCCACAGAAAAATATTCAACAATACAAAAGGGAATATACAAAACCTATTGCTCTGCACTGCTATTTTTTCAGTAAAGTTTTGTTTTTATAATAGTTTCAGATTTATGGAAAAATTGCAAAGGTAGTACAGAGAGTTCCCCAACCTCCCACACAGTCTCCCCTACGAATAACATCTTAATGTTAGTAAGGTGCATTTGTCACAATTAATGAGCCAGTGTTGGTACACTGTGGTTAATAAAACTCATATCTTATTCAAATTTGCTTAGTTTTTACCTAATGTCTTTTTCTTTTTTTTTTAAGATTTATAAGATTTATTTATTTATTTATTTGAGAGGCAGAGTTACAGAGAGGAGAGAGAAAGGTCTTCCATCTGCTGTTCACTCCCCAAATAGCCACAATGGCCAGTTATTGGGTTGATCCAAAGCCAGGACCCAGAACCTTCTTCTGGGTCTCCCTTGCGTGTGCAGAGGCCCAAGCACTTAGGCCATCTTCCACTGCTTTCCCAAGCCATAAGCTGGATAGGAAGAGGGGCAGCTGGGACACAAACCAGCACCCATATAGGATGCTGGCAATGCAGGCAGAGGATTAGCCTACTTCACCCCAACGCTGGCCTCACCTAATGTCTTTTTCAAGTTGCAGGATCCCATTTAGGAGACCACATCATATTCAGTCACTGCACTTCCCCAGGCTCTTCTTGGCTGTCAGTTTCTCAGACTTGCCTTGTTTTGGATGACCTTCACAATTCTGAGGAATACTGGTCAGGTGTTTTGCAGAATGTCCCTCATTTGAGATTTCTCTGATGTTTTTCTCACAGAGTTGTGGGTTTGGGGAAGAAGACCTCAAAAATAAGCGTCCATTTCCATATCAAAGGTACACTCTGTCAAAGTGACTTACTCCTTGATGTTAACCGTGATCACCTGACTGAAGGTGTGGTCAGGTTTTCCCACTGTAAAGCTGTTTTTCTCTATTTTATATACTGTACTTCTTAGAAGGAAGTCACTATACACAGCCTGCACCTAAGCAGTGCAATTTATGCTCTCTCTCCCTTTGAGTATCTGCATGAAATAATTGGGATTTCTTTGCACAAGATATTTGACTTTCTCTTCCCATTTGCTCAACCTTTCATTTATTTGTAGCACTTATTTTATACTTTGTGTTATAATCCGTCTTCATCTGCCTCAGTTGCCATTATAAAACATCATAGACCACAGAAATGTATGTTCTCACCACCCTGGAAGCTGTGAGGCTCAAGGTCAAGGTGCTGGCCATTTAGTTGCTGTCGCATGCTCTCTTCCTGGCTGGTCAACGGCCTGCTCATGGTGTCCTCACGTGGCAGAAACAGAGAAGGGTCTCTCTCCTGTCTTCTTAGGACAATAATCCTGTGGGATCAAGACCCTGCTATGACTTCATTTAGCCTTGATTAACTCTTGAAGACCCAGGCTACAGCTATAGTCATATTGGAGGTTAAGGCTTCAACCTTATGAATTTTGGTAGTGGATATAATTTAGTGCTTTGTTATTTTGTTGCTCAAATAACTTCAGTGTGGGCTATGCTAAGCTCTTTTAGTGGACTTCAATGACCCTTTGACATAACCCCATCATGGTGTTTTTTTTTTTTTTGAACATACTATTATTTTGCACTTTGTGTTTTTTTTTCATTTAAAATTCTTTTTAGAAATCATCCCCATTTTATTAAAATATCCCTTGTTTAATTTACAGCTAATAGGGGCTGGCATTGTGGTATAGTAGGTAAAGCTGCTGCCTGCCACAATGACATCCCATGTGGGCACCAGTTTGAGTTCTGGCTGCTCCACTTCCAATCCAGCTCCCCATTAATGTGCCCGGGTGAGCAGCAGAGGATGTCCCAAGTACTTGGGACCCTGTACCCACGGTGGGAGACCAGAAGAAGCTCCTGGCTCCTAGCAATGGCCCAGCTCCAGCCATTGCGGCCATTTGGGGAGTAAACCAGCAGATGGAAGATCTCTCTCTGTCTCTCCCTCTATGTGTATGTATGTGTGCGTATCTGCCCTTCAGATAAATAAGTAAATAAATCTTTTAAAAAATACAGCTAAGGGATTTGTTGGTGGATAGTCATTTGGCTAACCAGTCTCTTAATGAACACATAAGTTGTGTTCAGTGTTACAATCAATACAGCTTTGAGTGACATGTTATGCATGTGGATATTATATTAGATAACTTTGGGTATCTTAATCCATTTGAGTTGTTATAACAAAATACAATAAACTGAGTAACTGATAAACAACAGGATTTTATTTTCTCATAATTCTGAAGGCTGCAAAGGCCAAGGTCAAGGCCCTGACAGATTAGGTGTCTTGGGAAAACCTGCTTTCTGGTTTGTAGATGGCACCTTCTCATGGTACCTCAAGGGACAGAAGAGATAAAGGTCTCTCTGGGATCTCTTTTGGAAGGCTACCACTTCCATTTATTAGGGCTCTTCTTCATAACCTAATGTCCCCAAATCCCCACTTCCTGATTCCATCACCATAGGGGTTAGGATTTTAACATATGAATTTGATGGGGAGAGGAGGTTGGCATAAACACTCATTCCACTGCAATGCAGGTCAGAGGGATACAGGTTTGTCCTTTTGATAGATATTTCCAAAGGCTTGTCAGTGAAATGTCCCCAGCATACTTTTCCACAGGGAGCAGAGAAGTAGCACTGTTGCACCCAAATTTTCCTATATGGTGTATAATTAAACATTTGATATTCTGCAGGTTTTAAGTAATCTATAATTTGGACAATCCTGTAGAAAAATCATTCACAATTCATCCTGGTCACCCACTTCAACTTTCTGGGAGGATGTGAGACTATTCTGTATTCTGATGTGTCTTAGCAAGAGAGCTCCTCCCTGTGAGCTCACGTCCCATTCGCCATCTGAGTGTGAGGGAAAATCAGCACCAGGTCAAGCCCCAACTGCACATCATAACCTCCGGATGGCAGAGCTGGATGACCCACTGACATCATCTGGTGCAGACTTCCTGTTTTACAGCCAAAGGCATGACTTGTCCCAGGTCACACAGCTGGCTGGTGTCAACGCCTGGGACAGGCACCACATCTTTCAATTCTCCACAGTGCCTGCCTTCACTTGCAAGCCAGCACCCTCTTTCAGTTAAAATAAAAAAGCATGCAAGTTTCACTATAAAACAGAGTAACGTGATGATCTAAAAGAGAGATCCCTTCTGCAGGAATTGAGTTTCCCCTTCTTGATAGAGAATGCTAGCCTGTTGAAAGACCTAGAGTCAGAATCTTTCTTCTGTGGGCCTTGGAAAAGTCACAGGATGCAGAATGTTGGAGTGTTAATAAACCAAAGAGTTGCAGCCATCTTTCCTACAGAACAGGCAGAAGTGCCAGGCAAATTAATATGAGTACATCTGAAAATTAATTATGAAAATGATATCAATGTGTTTTATTTGCAATTTCCATCCGTTTTCATGGAAGCAATTACTCTGGGTGAAGTTAGAAGTCAAGCAATTAACAAGTTTGCTTTTGAGGAGCTCTGATTTCACTTCCACATTCTCAGGCAACCTTAAACCACATACAACAACCTCCCCCATCATGCTCTTTCATACCTTCCCTCTCCCTTCTTGCTTTCTGTTTGATGCTTTTCTTTCTAGCATCTCCTCCCCAGTATGACCTTAAGCAAATCACTTCCCCTTCCCTGGGCCCCACTGATCTAGGTTGCATAATGGAGGGACTGCACTAGAATACTCGCCAGTTCATTTCTGATCCTAAAATTTCATGATGACCTTTCTCACCACTTATTTGCTATTTCCTCTGATTCCCAATAATGCAAGAACTGTAGTCCCAGTGGGTTGAGAGCCTGGTCATTTCTTCCTTGCTGAGATGTCTAGAACAGTACACTTTTAAACAAAGTATAGTAGCCTCCTTAGTCCATTATGTCCAGGCCACTGCCAAAGTGCTGAGATTAGCACAGGCTCCCTAAGTCTAGACTGAGTTTGTCCAATAAGAGAAATCTAGAGCAAAGGGATGGTGGGGACTCCAAATTACACCATGACCATACCAGTTGTTCAGATTAACTAATTGTTAAAATGCTAAACTGCTTGTTTGCTGCTTGGTAATCACTGACCCAAGGATCTGGAGTGATCCCCTATCTGATCACTTCCTGTTCATCTCATTTTTGAGGGAGAGACCCCCTACCTTAAATGGTAAGAGATAGATAAATACACCACACCCAACACTGGACAGATGGCATTGACCACAGGTTACTAGCCACATAGACTCATGGCCCATAGAGAAGGTTCCCTCCTGCTTTGCAGAAACGCATGGAGATTGCACTTAAGAATAGGGTAGGGACTAGTGTAGGCAGACACTGGAGTAACAACAAGAGGCTGAGGAGGCTCCAGTCCCCACAGAAGGAAGGAACTGCTGCATTTGAATACTTTTGTGGGTTGGCAGGGAACTAAAGTCCGTCAGGTAATGTGCATCAAGTAATGAGTAATTGGTCCATCTATATGGGAAATAGCCAAGTGAGGAGACTTTCCTGCTAGGAGTGGGCATTTTTAGAAATAGCGAGTGAATGCACAGGAAGGCTTTGGGGCCCCTGGGGAGCTCAGTGCTGCAAAGGAAATACATGGAATTTTAGGTCTTACCATAAGTAGTCTCTCCCTTCACAGCCCATCTCCAGCTTGAGTCTGGACCTCCCCATGATCTGGCAACAAAAGCATTAGATGCCTGGTGCAACAGTAACCTCCAGTCCCTGATGCTGGCATCCTCTTGATTTGGTCAATGACCAGGCCTTATCCATTGTTAAGTACTTTGACTATTATCCCAGGCCGTAACCATGCACACAGGGTGGAACACTTTGATTCAGTGCCACCTTCTTTCCTCCTCCTTGCCCAAGGTGCCCAGGACTTGCCTTCTTCCTGTTGACGGTACAACTCAATTGACCTGAAGAATCCTCATCTTCCCATCCCCCAAAACTTGAACCATCCAGCCAGAATGAAAGAGACTATGACTTGCTGGTTCCTCCCTTACCATTTCCAGGGATATTTGAGTTTTCATAACAGACTTCACCTAAACTTAAAGGACAGATCATCAACCATGGCCCACAGGCCAAACACAGCCCACACTTGTTTATGCCCATTTCTCAAGCAAGGAATGATGTCTGTATTTTTAAATGTTGAGAAAAGGAGAGAGATAATAAAGAAGAATATACAACAGAAACTATATATGGTCTGTTGAGGCTACAATATTTACTCTCTAGCCCTTTATAGAAAAAGATTTTTGGCCTCTGGCTTAAAGCAAAGATAATATAATGATAGGAATATAAACATTAGGGGGTTGACACTGTGGTACAATGGGTTAAGCCACATCCAGCAGTGCTGGCATCCTATATGGGTGCTGGTTCAAGGTCTGTCTTCTCCACTTCAGATCCAGCTCTCTGCTAATGTACACGGGAAAGCAGTGGAAGATGGCCCAAGTATTTGGGATCCTGCACCAAAATGGAAGAATCAGAAGAAGCTCCAGGCTGCTGGCTTCATCCTGGCCCAGCCCCAGTCATTGTGGTCATTTTGGGAGTGAACCAGTGCATGGAATAACTCTCTTTAAGTCTCTTCTCTTGCTCTGTAACTCTGTTTTCATAAATAAATAAATCTTGAAAAAAAGAAATGTAAACATCAGTGATAAGATTTTGGTTCTTATCTGACCTATGGGGAAGTGCTAAAACCAGAGAGTAAACCAGAGGTTAAAAGCAGGTTGGGGCCGGTGCCACGGCTAATCCTCCACATGTGGCACTGGCACCCCAGGTTCTAGTCCCGGTCGGGGTACCGGTTCTGTCCCAGTTGCTCCTCTTCCACTCCAGCTCTCTGCCGTGGCCCGGGAGTGCAGTGGAGGATGGCTCAAGTGCTTGGGCCCTGCACCCGCATGGGAGACCAGAAGGAAGCACCTGGCTCCTGGCTTCAGACCGGTGCAGCATTGGCCGCAGCGCACCGGCCATAGTGGCCACATGAGGGGTGAACCAACGGATAAAGGAAAACCTTTCTCTCTGTCTCTCTCACTAACTCTGCCTGTCCAAAAAAAAAAAAAAAAAAGTAGGTTGGGGTCCAATGCTGTATAGCATCAGGTAAAACTGCCGCCTGCAGTGCCAGCATCCCATATGTTGCCACTTCCTATCCAGTTCTCTCTGCTATGGCCTAGAAAAGCCCTAAAAGATGGCCCAAGTCTTTGGGTCCCTGCATCTGCATGGGAGACCTGGAAGAAGCTCCCAGATTATGCTGGGATTAACCCATCTCTGGCTGTTGCAGCCTTTTGGGGAGTGAACCAGCAGATGCAAGACCTCTCTTTAGGGAGTGAACTAGTGGATAGAAGATTCTATCTCTCTCTCTCTCAACTCCTTTTCTTTTTCCTGTCTGTAATTCTGCCTTTCAAAAAAAATACATCTTAAAAAAAATCATGTTGGAAAACTGAAGCCAATAAAGCCCAAAAGAGCAGTTGTTAGCCAGAGCAGCACCAGAATGTTAGGGCAGAAAGCTTGAACCTGGAAGAATTTCCAAACCCACCTCCCTGATGCACATCATTTCCTTTAAGAGTCCAGGAGCTGCAGATCTCATGAGCCACAGGGGCAGAAGAAGGTGGGATACAGAACAATGAATCAAAACCATGGAAACTGACCTTTCTGGAAACATAACTTTAAGTTCCCTTTTACCCAAACATGCTAATAAAAAGAAAGGGATTAAAGGATTTTACTGACATTTTCAAATCACAAGATCTTTTTCTTTGAAGTAGTAAATTCTGGTGAAATTAGCACCTGATATGGCCTGGGATTGAGATAAAGAAGATAGGTAGGAATAAAAACAGGATTAAGAACACTTTTCCCAGAAAGGACTGGAATGGAGAGGAAGAGTGTCTGCAGGATGAGGTGGAGGACTTCCCGGCACCTGTGACTCCAACATGGCATTTCTGCCTTCATCGAACCTCAACTCAGAGTGGTGAGGAGCAAGCTTCTGCCAGTTTCATTGCCTGGCATTTCCACTACGTGCTGCATGCATCTTTGTTTCGAAGACTGATGGGTGCGGTGCACTAGTCTGGGAGACAGCGGGTGGTAAAAATTTCCAAGATAGAAACAAGCTGATTGGCTCAGCCGCACAGAGCATGGTGTTAATGAGTCCAGTTCATATCCTGATTCCCCACCACACCCACGCAGCAGTCTCCTTGCTGGGGTCACAAATTGAACTCTTGGCCATGAAGGAGAGGTCAAGGAAGACAGTGGGGATATACTCCATGCAAAGCCATTCTCTCTTCTGTAAAAAGAGTTCTAATAAAGAGGATTCTTGGCCTCTTCTCTACCCATCTCACCTCTCATTCACTTGGAGCATGATTATGTGGGAACACTGCATCAGTTAGTTTTAACTGCATAAAAACTACCTCAAAAACTGATAGCTTTAATCAATATTCATTTATTTAACTCAAAATTCTTTTGGGTCAGCTGACCAGTTCTTCTGGTCTAGCCCGGTGGGTATTTCTCATGCTTACTTATATATCTGAAATTAGCTAGGGGGTCAGCTCAGGACCAGATGATCCAAGAGGGATAGTCCCACTCACACAGCCTAGCACACACTGACTAACCTCAATCAGGGTTGTAGGGGACATGGAATCCAGTCAAATATCTCCATTAGGCTAGCCCAAATTTTGTCACTTGGCTTGAAGAGCAGAGAATGCAAAGGCAGCAAGAGAGGACAAGCTCCCATGCACCCTGTTAAAGGTTACCAAAATATTGCCTTAGACTAATTCTAGAAACAGAAGTGATACAAAAGCATCACAGGATGTTAAGTGAATAGTGGTGATTTTAAAGCAGAAAACTATACTAAGTACTTCATATAATATTATCTCATGGAATCCCATGAAGCATGCAGTAAGCATCTGGTTTGAATTCACCCTGCTCCACAGCCAATATTCATACTGCAAACTCAAACTGCCGGAATGCACACCATGCACTATGGGAATGACATGCGTCTTTCAACAATGCCACCATTGTTCCAAGCTTCACTGGAATTCCTTTTGTTGAATCCAGAGACTCTTGGCAACACTGAGACAATTGGACAAAATAGGTATTGCTTCCTGTAGCAGCTGCACAGGAACTGGATTTGGCTCAGATGTTTCAAGTGACTAAGGTGAGGAATGAAACTGAGTGATTTTGAGTGACAAATAAAGTGTGACAACTCAGAAAGAAAGTATGTAAGACAGCAAGGTGATGTGCACCACCTAATCTTTTTAAAGAGCTTTTGGATTGGGATTTTTGGATCTTGTTCACAGTACCAATTCTACATAGTCTTTCTGAGACCTTGGGAAAATTCTCTCCTCTTTCTGTAATTCAGCTTCCCCCTCTGTGTAATGAGAGGCTTGCAATATATGGTATGTAAGAACTGTCAAGTTCTAGCAATCTATGATTCTACAAAGCATTGCTCCCTAGAAGTGACCATTGTACCTAAAAGCTAAATTTCTCACCTTCAGATGAGAGACATGATATGGGGGTGACAGCAGGTGCTTTTTGGCCATAGGCCAGGTTCCTTTGAAAAGGAAGGATTCAGGGAGAGCAGAAACATACTCGGGACAAGAACTCAGAACTGAACACTGCAAGCTCTCTCTCTCAACTCTCCATGCATTATAAATTTTCCATTTATCCACAGACTTCCGGAGCAGGACAGAAACCAGGTAAATTAGCATGTAATATCCTTCCCGTTCCTGTGCAGATGTCTGAGGCTTCTTTCTCCTTTAGTCAAATCTGATTTCTATTTCTTCTTGGTTAATACCCCCAGAGTGCTCCTGGCTGCTTGTGCCCACATGTTACATAAATAAAAGTGTGTAACCTTGCAAGGGTGAGCAGAAGTAAAAAGCAGCAGGGACGGAGATGCTAAGGACAGCACGAGTCATTCCATTTCTCCACTCCCCAGCCCTTGTTCCTGCCTCCTGCAAAGCCTTAGGAAGGGCTCATGGGGGGAATCTGAACTCATTCCCACCAGATTCTGATGGTTCCAGCTACTCAAACTTTTGCTAAATAGCTCTGCACAGCAGTTTCTAGTTAGGTGTATTTTTGTGTTGTTGGTGTACCTGTGCTTGTGTACTGTGTGTGCCTGTCTCCTCGATTCTCCAGCTACTCTGGGTCCCCAGCATATCCACGTGGAGTCATTCAGAATCTCAAGTGCAAGTAATAACACAGCAACATGATGTTCAACTTCAGGTTACATTTCAGAGAATGCTCTCTGTCATTCATAAATGCAAGAGAAGACAGAATTGAAGAACAGAGATGCAAAACAGAAATTCCTTCAGATTCCAAAAGAGAAAATTTACTACGGGAGTAAAATTAGATTGCAATCTTCTTGAAACAGGGCCTTTTTCCTTTTTAAGTCTCTTTGTGGCGAATGTAACACTTATTCCTGGCTTTACCCATCCATCTGTTCATCCATTCATTCAACAAATATTTATTGCTTCTTTTCTACAGTGCTCAAGTTCTGTAGGAGGTGTGATGATGTACTTTGCTGCCTCAGAGTAGAGCAGTGTCCCCCCAAGCCAATGAACTTGGCTAAGTTGTAGAGGAGCTCTTCTGCCTGTCTTCAGTTTCAGAGATTAGTGTGAACATGGAGTGAAGTCACCAGCATCCTTGGCAGGAAAGAAACCATATTCCATACCCACCATATCATTCTAAAAGATAGGCTTTTGACACAGTCTTATTAAATCATGAGGTGTGCCTCTATCTAGATTTATATAATCAGTGCTGTGAGACCCAGATACTTTTCCTCTGAAAGACCACTCAACAAGCTCAGGGAGACCCTAGAAATGAGTTTGAAAGCGCTTGCTTCTATAGACATGCTCCTCATGCTGCCTGTTGTCAAGTGGTGATTTCCCAATTTCAGTATCCCTTCTACATTTTTGGTTGGATTTCTCATGAATGGATTCTCATGAATGAAGAGCTTTCCTATCTCCTCATTTAGTTAAATCAGTGGACTACTGTTTTATTTTTTTTTTAAAGATTTATTTATTTACTTGAAAGTCAGAGTTACATGAGAGAGAATGAGAGGCAGAGAGAGAGAGAGAGAGAGAGAGAGAGAGAGAGAGAGAAAGGTCTTCCATCCACTGGTTCACTCCCCAGTTGGCCACAACGGCCGATCAGCAGCCAGAAGCCAGGAGCTCCCTTGGGGTCTCCCACGCAGGTGCAGGGGCCCAAGGAATTGGGCCATCTTCCACTGCTTTCCCAGGCCATAGCAGAGAGTTGGATTGGAAGTGGAGCAGCCAAGACTAGAACTGACACCCCGATGGGATGCTGGCACTGCAGGCAGCAGCTTTACCCACTATGCCCCGGTGCCGGACCCAGCTGTGATCTTTTACAATCATGATTTATATTGTTGTCCAAATGATTCTAAGGTTAGCCAAGGCAAGCTCCCACAAGCTGAATTCCGTGTCCTTTTGACATATTTTAATCATTCTTTGGGCATATTCTTTTCTCTCTTTTTTTTTTAATTTTTATTTATTTGAAAGACAGAGTTACACAGAGAGGTGGAGACAGAGAAAGAGAGAGGTCTTCCATTCACTGATTCACTCCCCAAATGTTTGTAATGGCTGGAGCTGAGCCAATCTGAAGTTAGGATCCATGAGCTTTTTCCAGGTCTCCCACATAGGTTCAGGGGCCCAAAGATTTGGGTCATCCTCTACTGCTTTCCCAGGCCATAGCAGAGAGATGGATCAGAAGAGGAACAGCCAGGACTAGAACCATTGCCCATATGGGATGCCACTGCTTCAGGCTGGGGCTTTAACTCACTGAGCCACAGCACTAGCCCCAGGGCATATTCTTACTTTGGTAAACAAAATGATTTTCCTGGCTCATCTTTTATTTTCTGCCTACCTCCCAACCCCCACCCCAAGTCACAGAATGAGCCATTTCTTGGAGGATCCCTGATTCCTTTTAACAGAGAGCAATATTTAGAAACCAAGATCTGAACACCAGGTATGCTTGCTGCCACTGGAGTTCATTGCTTTTAGGCCCTCTAAGAGAACAAAGCTAGAGAAAAGAAGAGCACACACCCATACATAACTATATCTATATATCTCTACATGTATATACATAGACACTGCTCCTTCTCTACGTCTATCTTTGTAATAAATGCCAGAGGCTCCAATTCCAATCCATATCTACTGAATTCAGTTTATCTTTTCTCCTTACCTTGCTTTTAACTACATTTTCTGAAAAAATTATCTAGAATACATTTACTTATGTGCTCACTCTAGAATTCAGAGTGGTTTCAGAGTTGCTAGCCCATCTATGCCTCTGGGAAAAGACTCCTCACTCCATAGCACAATAACTATTGTGACTTTGATTATTTAGCTTGAAACTAAGCAGTCAAAAAACACTTTGGATGGCTCTTTCTTTAGCATAAAATCAGAGCACCAGCCTTTTCCCCTTCTTGGGTATACTTTGAGACATTGCCCTAAGTGTTGTCTTAGTCATCTCCAAAATAAGCTAAAGTTTCATTACTGGTGCTTTGCCACTGCTGTTGGAGCCCATACATGAATCTGTACAATTCCAAGTAAAATTTCATTGCCTGCTTGCTTAATTCTCCTTCCCCTAAAGCTAATATAACAAATACTTGAAGATTATATGAATAGCCCCAATCCTACAAACACATTTGCTAGTTTACAGTAAGTGTTATCTCCCAGGACTATCCATATTCCATGGTTTCTCTATTCTCATGTTTAGACATAAAACTTTTCTTCTCTTCCAGAAAAATCCTAATTCATCATCCTTACAAAGGCTTTGCATTACAGCTCTCTTTAAATGCAGAGCATAAGCCCACAAATGCCATGTTCATAGATTTAGAAGCTTGTTTCATATTTATCAAGTTCTCACATTCTCCATCTTCTATATTTAAAAATATTTATTTAATTAAATTTATGAGCCAGAAATTGAGAAACATATGGAGTTAAGGGAAGGAAAGAAAAGGGAAAAAATAACCCATTCATTCAACTTTCCCCAGCTGCCATTCCTGAATTAGGAGATTTGGCTGAGCTCTCAGGTAAGGCTACGCAATAAAACTTCCATAGGATGCCAAATTTAGGTCCAGCATGAAAAGAAAACAAAATCCCTCCTACAAGACAAACTGTTCAACTTGGAAATGGAAGGGTTTTTTTTTAGGTCCTGCATTAAACCTTCATTATGATGGCTTCCACAAGGGTGAGAAGCAGCCCTCTTCTTGGAGAGCTTCTGAATGGGGCAATGTAGAAAATCTAAAAACACATTCATTTGCCTGAATGGAAACCTGTTTCTTTAGGGGTCTCTGTTTTCTCCTTTTTGGACAGAATCCACTCTGCCACACATCCTGGTGAGAGGAGAAAAAGGTATAGTGTGTTGGCAGGGAGGCCCATTCCAGGGGCTGGCAACCCTTGCAAAAGGTATTCTGTTCTTTGCTGCTTGGCATCCATCTTTTTCAAAGTCAGCTCACAAGATGTCCATCTCTTTGTGCAGGTGAGTCCTCTGGACCAAACTACTTGAGAATCTGGGTGAGTATCTTCTCAAAACCTATTCACATATAGGATCCACGACAAAACACATTGAAGAGTGGGATGAACTTTACCTGACTGACATGAGTATTGCATAGTTAGGTATGTGGTCTGCTTACTTTTACTGTTGTACCTTGATCTATGTGTATGCATTGAGAGAGAGATGCTATATTGCAGTTGTTTTTTCTCAGTCTTCAGATGAAATGTTTTGCATCCCACAAAACCCTCAGTCCTAGGATAGTTGATCACCCCATGTCCCAGACTTTTTCAAACAGCATGTAGTAATTACATCACGTGCATACTTATGCCCAAGACAAGAATGCTCTGAAACTATCTTCTTTATTAGTTGGAATTCCAAGCTCTTTACAGGATTCCTTTTCCCTAACATTCCAGAAAATATGCCATGGATATGAGTCAATCCTGTCCCATATCCAATAAGCAAAGAAAGAACCAGATACTCCCTTCAAGACAAGACTGAAACAGAGACCTGAATATCAGTTTTTCAGGTGATCTTCCAGGGGTTTCTGGCAGATACATCATGTCAAATGATGGTGAACCTGACATGGCGAATCCAGCCTTCTTTCCCTTCCACAGGCCTGGTGCAATGAGACAGAACATGCCCCCTCTGTGTTTCACATCACTGCTTGAACATCAAAATGTGACTGATGTATACTGATGTAACTGTATCACTTTGCCCAAAGGACACATTATTTGGATCTGGGCAACTTCCACCTTAGATGGTACCTCATGTCTGTTTCTCACTACCTCCTTTTTTTAAAAAAAGATTTTATTTCTTATTTGAGAGGTAGAGTTACAGACAGTGAGAGAGAGAAACAGAGAGAAAGGTCTTCCTTCCGTTGGTTCACCCCCCAAATAGCCGCCATGGCCTGAACTACGTCGATCCGAAGCCAGGATCCAGGTGCTTCCTCTTGGCCCCCCACATGAGTACAGGCACCCAAGCACTTGGGCCATCCTCCACTGCCCTCCTGGGCCACAGCAGAGAGCTGGACTGGAAAAGGAGCAGCTGGGACTAGAACCCGGTGCCCATATGGGATGCCGGCGCCTCAGGCGGAAGATTAGCCCAGTGAGCCACAGCACCGGTCCCTCACTACCTCCTTTTAATGATTTACCTGCGATGTAGATCCAAGTTAGTAAGTCTAAACTGCCCCTTCCCTTGAAGCAAGTTCTTCTTCTGGAGCCTCATTTTTCTGTCCTCTGATGGCGCCCATTATATTTGAGAGAAGACAATACTCAATCCCTCCCTCCCATACCTTCAGGTGTCTATGGCTTCCTGGAGAGAAAGAGGAAGCACATCACCCACATCCAACTTCCAGGCGCACCTGGACCCCAGAAGAACATTCATCTGCGACAAAGAATGGGGAAGGAGGAGTGGGAGAAAGGGATTCTGTGAGGCTTCCATGCTGCTGTTTTTAAGACCAGCCCAAATACCTGGCTGCGTGGCATTTTATAGCACAGGGCTGCCATCTTAGTCCATCTGGGCTACTCGAACAAGTTGGCATGGAGTGAATGACTCAGACACACATGTTCATTTCTCACAGATCTGGAGGTTGGAAGTCCAAGATCAAGGTGTCAGTAGATACTGGGACTGGCAAAGACTCGCTTCCTGCTTTGCTGCTGACCAGCTCTCTTGTCACATCTTCAGATGGCAGAGAGCAGAGAAAGCAATCTGTTCTCTCAAGTTTCTCCTTATAATGGCACACATCTCATTATGAGGGTCCTCTCTTCATGACCTAATTATCTTCCACAGGCCTCTGTCTCCAAAACCATCACTGGGAAAATATGAGTTTTGAGAGGGACACAAACTTTCAAACCATAGCAACCATTCAAGCTATGAGGCTTAAAGGAGATAGACACTTTGTTCCACTGCAAGTTCATCTTAAATAAAGTTCCTCTTCTACATTAATGCCGAATTCTATCATCTGGTTTATCATTTTCTTTCCCAGGTACCATAATGTGAATTGGTTGAAATAATTTTTTGATGGAAAATTGTATAAAAATGTACACCTACACTAGTAGTCATTGTCCTGTGCTAGTTTGAGAATTTCCTTAATACCAGCAAATTTATTGCTCTTTCCTTCATTATCATCAATATTTGTAGTAGCAGTAGTATTTTTTATTTTTTTAAACTTTTATTTAATAAATATATATTTCAAAAGTAAAACTTTTAGATTATAGCAGCTTTTCCCTCCATAAACTCCCTCCCACCAGCAACCATCCCATCTCCCACTCATTCTCCCATCCCATTCTTCATCAAGAGTCATTTTCAATTATCTTTATATAGAAAAGATCAACTTAGTATATACTAAGTAAATATTTCAACAGTTTGCACCCACACAGATACACAAAGAGTAAAATACTGTTTGAGTACTAGTTTTACCATTAATTTGCATAGTACAACACATTATGGACAGAGAACCTACATGTGGAGTAAGTGCACAGTGACTCCCGTTGTTGATTTAACAATTGGCACTCTTATTTATGACGTCAGTAATCCCCCTAGGCTCTTGTAATGAGTTGCCAAGGCTATGGAAGCCTGTTAAGTTTACAAACTCTGACCTTACTTAGACAAGGCCATAATCAAAGTGGAAGTTCTCTCCTCCCTTCAGAGAAAGTTACTTCCTTCTTTGATGGCCCATGCTTTCTGATGGGATCTCACTCACCAAGATCTTTTCTTTAGGTCATTTTTTTTTTTTTTTGCCATAGTTTCTTGGCTTTCCATGCCTGAAATACTCTCATGGGCTTTTTAGCCAGATCTGAATGTCCTAAGGGATGATTCTGAGGCCCGAGTGCTGTTTAGGGCATCTGCCATTCTATGAGTCTGCAGTGTATCCCGCTTCCAATGTTGGATCATTCTCTCCTTTTTAGTTCTACCAGTTAATATTAGCAGACACTAGGCTTGTTTATGTGATCCCTTTGACACTTAATCCTATCATAATGATCAATTATGTATTGAAACTGATCACTTTGACTAGTAGGATGGCATTGGTACATGCCACCTTGATGGGATTGATTGGAAATCCCCTGGCACGTTTGTAGCTCTACCATTAGGGGTAAGTCCGAGTGAGCATGTGCTGAACTGTACATCTCCTCCCTCTCTTATTCCCACTCTTATATTTAACAGGGATCACTTTTCAGTTAAATTTAAACACCTAAGAATAATTGTGTGTTAATTAAAGAGTTCAACCAATGGTATTAAGTATAACAAAAAATACTAAAATGAATAACATAGTAAGTTGTTCCTTGACAGGACAAGGGCTGATCAAGTCATTGTTTCTCATAGTGTCCATTTCACTTCTACAGGTTTCCTTTTAGGTGCTCAGTTAGTTGTCACGGATCAGGGAGAACATATGATATTTGTCCCTTTGTAACTGGCTTATTTCACTCAGCATGATGTTTTCCAGATTCCTCCATTTCGTTGCAAATGACCAGATTTCATTTCTTTTAACTGCTGTATCGTATTCTATAGAGTACATATCCCTTAATTTCTTTATCCAGTCTTCTGTTGATGGCCATTTAGGTTGATTCCATGTCTTAGCTATTGTGAATTGAGCTGCAATAAACATTAAGGTGCAGACAGCTTTTTTATTAGCCAATTTAATTTCCTTTGGGTAAATTCCAAGGAATGGGATAGCTGGATTGAATGGTAGGGCTATATTCAGGTTTCTGAGGAATCTCCAAACTGTCTTCCATAGTGGCTTTACTAGTTTGCATTCCCTCCAACAGTGGGTTAGTGTCCCTTTTTCCCCATATCCACCCTCACCAGCATCTGTTGTTAGTTGATTTCTGTATGTAAGCCATTCTAACCAGGGTGAAGTGAAATCTCATTGTGGTTCCCTGATGGCTAGTGATCCTGAACATTTTTTCATGTGTCTGTTGGCCTTTTGGATTTCCTCTTTTGAAAAATGTCTATTTAGGTTCTTGGCCAATCTCTTAAGTGGGTTGTTTGTTTTGTTGCTGTGGAGTTTCTTGATCTCTTTGTAGATTCTGGTTATTAATCCTTTATCTGTCGCATAGTTTGCAAATTTTTCCCATTCTGTCAGTTGCCTCTTCACTTCCCTGTTTCTTTTGCAGTACAGAAACTTCTCAATTTGATGTAATCCCAATTGTTAATGTTTTTGTGCTTTGACTGTGTGTGTCTCTGGGGTCTTTTCCAAGAAATCTTTGCCTGTGTCTATATCCTGCTGGGTTTCTCCAATGTTCTTTAATAATTTGATGGTGTTGGGTTGTAGATTTAGGTCTTTAATCCATGTTGAGTGGATTTTTGTGTAAGGTGTAAGGTAGGGGTCTTGCTTCATGCTTCTGCATGTGAAAATCCAGTTTTCCCAGAGCCATTTGTTGAATAGACTGTCCTTGTTCCAGGAATTGGTTTTAGATCCTTGATCAAATATAAGTTGGCTGTAGATGTTTGGATTGATTTCTGGTGTTTCTATTCTGTTCCATTTGTCTATCCATCTGTTTCTGTACCAGTACCATGCTGTTTTGATTAAAACTGTGTAGTGGTAGTAGTATTAACAATAGCTAACACCTATTTAATATGTTGACATTATCAATGCTCTATAATAATCCGGCAAGGCTGAGTAACTGACAGATTTACATTTGACAATTTAGATAAGTAATGCATTTATGAAAGAGAACATGGAGCCTCAAGAGTTTCAGGACTTCTCGAGGGTCACACAGCTGGCAAATGGTTATCCTCATTTTTATTACATCAGACTTAGCCAGAAATCTCCCTGAAGCGAGATATCTCTAGGTCATTTTAACAGAGATACCCTTGAAATAAGGAGAAGCCACAAGAGAAAGGTTGAGAAAAAACTTTTGCAAAGTCAGAACTGGAGGCTTCCTGGGGGAGAGGGAGTTTTGAATCCCAGATATCTCTGCAGAGACCATTACCATGGGCAAGGTGAAAGCAGATGTGTCTGGAAGCTGTCCTCATCCACTTCAGAGCAAGAAGGCCTCCTGCATGAAAAGACACTGGAGGTGCAGTTCAATACAGATACCCCTGGAAGCCGACAACTTTGGTGCCCTCCCTTAAATGCTTATTTTCTAATATATTCAAGGATGATAGTCCTTGCTAGGTGTGGAGAGAATGGAGGAAGGTGGCCATTGATGGAGGTTTTTTGCCTCTGACCTTGAAAAATAATTTCTTGTACCTCTCTTGGGGAAATGAATTACACTGTCAACAGATTCATCCTCCTTGGAAAGGAATTTTAGCAGTCATTAGCACTCAAGAAAGCCCCTTGGCTGTCTCACACTGAGGGTTTGCACCTGCACCCCTTCCTCCAGTGTGGCCTGTCCTCAGGATCCATGACAACTCCACGGTGTGCTTTCCATGGGAAATCCAATTTTCTCCAAGTTGCTGCATTTCTGGGTACCTTTTAGCATCTCATGTGCCTTAACACTTTAAGCAGTCACATCATAAATGTGTATCTATCTATCTCTGCGTTTATGTACTATACAGACTTCAGATTGAATTAGAATTGAAAATGGGAGAAGGGAAAAGGGAGGTGGGTGGAGATTATCTGAGTAATCAATTGGGTTCTCTCCTGCCCTTAGGCCATGTTGACACAGCTTAGCTCTTGCCTGCTCCTCCCAGACAAGCTTATCTGCGGCACATGGAACTCCATTAATCTTCCTGAAAGGCAAATGTGCTCAGGACAATGTTAATGATCTGCTTTCCTCAAGAGCAGACAGTTTCTATGAGGTGCAGAAACAGGGCACTGAGGCCTGTATGGGCAGCTTGGGACAGGCCTCAGCAAGACAGATTGCATGTGAAGAGGGAGTGGACTACAGAGAAATGGTCTCTGATACTGCACACCAGCATCAAATGAGATAAAACTAAACTAAACCAATGCAGGTAAAAAATAAATACAAGCAATAGACAAAACCAACCCATGAGAATAACCACCATATATATATCTGGTCCATTTTAGCCAAGATTATCTTGGGTTTCAAACACACAAAACAATGGACTGATTGTTGTTAATTTTTTTTTCCTTTTTTTAAACTTTTATTTAATGAATATAAATTTCCAAAGTACAGCTTATAGATTACAATGGCTTCCCCCCCATAATGTCCCTCCCACCCGCAACCATCCCCTTTCCCACTCCCTCTCCCCTTCCATTCACATCAAGATTCATTTTCGATTCTCTTTATATACAGAAGATCAGTTTAGCATACATTAAGTAAAGATTTCAACAGTTTGCTCCCACACAGAAACATAAAGTGAAAAATACTGTTTG
The DNA here is from genome assembly GCF_964237555.1 of Oryctolagus cuniculus. Lineage (NCBI taxonomy): Eukaryota > Metazoa > Chordata > Mammalia > Lagomorpha > Leporidae > Oryctolagus > Oryctolagus cuniculus. The sequence goes on along the minus strand of NC_091434.1, from coordinate 21,984,261 downwards.
AGTACTAGTTATAGCATTAAATCTCAATGTACAGCACACTAAGGCCAAAGATTCTACATGAGGAGTAAGTGCACAGTGACTCCTGTTAATGGGCTGGACTGATTGTTGTTAATTTTTTAACAAGTGATGGGCTTGGTGTCCATACAATTGTAGTGTATCATTTAAGAGAATGGAGTATATTTATATAAGATACCTAAAGGTTTTTACTTGGATCCCTATGGAATTCTCCTTGCTGGCCAGAGCTCCCCTCACACAACCAACAGAGTGATCCCCCCTCCACTCAGGGCCCTGTTTCAAGATTTCTTCTGGCCCTATACTATCTCTAGGATAAAATCACTGCTCTGAAAAGAGGAATTAATTAATGTCTGTTTTCTGTGGCATCTGCCCCACACCTTCTTTCGGCTGATCCTTCCATGCCATTCCTCTCCCCCTGCTGCATTCCTACCTTCTAATAAGGAGAGTCAATGGGCCATTCTTATCATTCATAGATCTACAGTATCTGGTGGTGTCCATCTACTAATAAGGAGATTCAATGGGCCATTCTTATCATTCATAGAGCTACAGTATCTGGTGGTGTCCATCTACTAATAAGGAGATTCAGTGGACCATTCTTATCATTCATAGAGCTACAGTATCTGGTGGTGTCCTTCCTACTAACAAGGAGATTCAATGGGCCTTCTTATCATTCATAGATCTTTCAGTATCTAGTGGTATCCATCCTTCTAATAAGGAGATTCAATGGGCCATTCTTATCATTCATAGAGCTACAGTATCTGGTGGTGTCCTTCCTACTAATAAGGAGATTCAATGGGCCTTCTTATCATTCATAGATCTTTCAGTATCTAGTGGTATCCATCCTTCTAATGAGGAGATTCAATGGGCCATTCTTATAATTCATAGAGCTACAGTATCTGGTGATGTCCTTCCTAATAAGGAGATTCAATGGGCCATTCTTATCATTCATAGATCTACAGTATCTAGTGGTATCCATCCTTCTAATGAGAAGATTCAATGGGCCATTCTTATCATTCATAGAGCTACAGTATCTGGTGGTGTCCTTTCTACTAATAAGGAGATTCAATGGGCCTTCTTATCATTCATAGATCTACAGTATCTGGTGGTGCTCATCTGGGAGTAATCCTGAAAGAGGATAATTTTACTGTTTTGGGGGGGTAGAATTTTGAATGGCTATCTAGCTCTTTCTGGCAGCCTAGTATTACAGTGTCAGTTTATTATATTTGAATCAACTCTAGGGTACAAGCTTCTCAATAGGACTTTGTTACATGATATATGGGAGCATTAAATGCAAATTCACTGACAGACTGGGTGGCTTTTAGAAGGTTCCCACATATTCCTCGCAAATATTCTTTATTGTACATATAGCCTCATCCCAATCCACACTCCCTGTAATATTTATGCTTTTGTGTATTTCTGAAACCAATCTGCTTATCAATGTTTCTCATATCAATAAGGGTGTGGGCTCTTGCCACGAATTCAGAGAATTCTGAATTCTGGCTCAAATAGACCAGGCATCATGATAAGTTTTTTTTTTAAGCTTTTTATTTAGTGAGAGAAATGCATAGGAGGGTGAGGGCTCTATCTAAGCGAGAAAGAAAAGTCCAGAAATTAAGTTGGGGCCATACCAAATAGAGCAAGCCAGGAGCCACATGCAACAAGTGTTTGGTTAAGAGCAGCTTCAAGCAACTTAGCACAGGTAGCAAAGCAAAGATAGAGAGAACGGGTGGCCCGAAGGGCCCCAAAAGAATGGGACAATGAGGGGATCAAGGTCATTAAGGGGAAAAAAGGGAAAATGGGCCAGGCACACTGTGTTCCAGGTCTTTTATCCACATGTTTAAGGCATGGTTTTCCAGCTCACACATCTAATCCATTTTATCCTATCTGCCTGCCTATATCATTTCCATTTACAAAGTGACCTCAGAAGACTTTTATCCATTGTCAGTCATATAGGGTAACTGGTGTTGAAGAGCCACCTTCATTAGACAGCTGTGTTGATGACTCAGAGTTACATCACAAGGGCTGATTCATTCAGACTCTGAAAAGGTGAAACTTAAGAAAGGAGCAACAGGTGCAGAGCTCATGTCAAACACTGCAGTTTTAACTACCGTGATCTTGATCATAGAAGATTATACTGTGGCACCCTTGGGCCATTGTTCACAATTAGGCCAGCCACTGGATCCTGGATCCTATAACCACTGCCTCCAAAGACTTGCCTGTAAGTAATTTATGTACAAGACTTGCTTTGTCTATGCATCATTACCAGGTTAAACTAGCCAGTGTGCTCAGACATGGAATAAGTCTTTTCTCTTTTTCCAAGCAAATGACAGCCTTGACCCATGGCAAAAGGAAATTTTGTCCCTCTTAAGGACCCCTTCCATCTCTTACTAGCCTGCTTTAAAGAAGTGATGTATCTAATTGATGAGAGCCTAATTACTGCTGGGCCATGCTTCTCATACTACTTGATAAGATGGATTTGCTTCAAAAGAAACTGTCTCTTGTATGCTTTCCTGGTCTGTGGTAGGCTTATTTTGCACTGGCCACACCTCCAAGTCAAGGAGAGAAGTGAATTGCTTTTTGCTTTCTTTCTTTGCCTTTCCACCAGTGCCTAGGTAGGAAAGCAGGGGAGGGTATATCACACTGGAGGCCAATCAGTATCATTCCAAGAGTAACTAGGAGGAATCCCAGTTTTTGCCTTCCACTAATATGTTTTCCAACGGCCATCTGGATAACAATGCTACCGTCTTGATCTCTATTGACTCAGGTCCTTGTGTATGTGTTGATTGTCCAGAACCCTGGAAAAAAGGATACTGGTTACCTTCCAATGTGACATTGCTCTGACTCCACCCCCAGTGTTGATCCCAGACAAGAGCCTCTTCTCAAAGCCTCCACAACTAGCTTTCTGTGAGGCACTGATGGCATCTCACTGATGCTCAGAAGTAAGTCCTATTCTACTTCAGTCTCCTCACGGTCAAGTGATGCCCATGAATCTTTGAAAGAAAGTACCTCCCATTGCTGCCACAGCAGATGCCTCATGGGAAGGGCGCTCCTAGGGTCCTCTGCTAGACCACTGTGAGACTCCCCCCTTCACTCTGCAGTTGAACCTTGCACAAAAATGGAAGGCTTTTCCACATATTTATTTTGATACCTGGCTTCCAAGGATCACTTATGTCCCAGATTTTATAATGGAAATGCTTCAACCTAAACAGCATCTTCAATTCTCCTGATACTTTATCCTTCCTGCTCTATCTGCAGAGTCTTCATCTTACAGATCCTCACGGGGTGAGAGGCTCATAGGTTCTAGAGCTTTGCCTTCTTTTACCATTCTTCTGAGGTTATCAAGAGAGACCTTTATGCCTAGGAACTTGATTAGCCTCAACTCTCTATTTCAGTTTACCACTTCTATCCTGGGAATAACGTGATTAGTATGAATGTTTTGACTGTTAATAGAATTAGGCTGAGGCCAGCATTATGGCATAGTAGGTTAAGCCACCATCTCCAACACTGGCATCTCACATAGGTGCCAGTTCATGTCCTGGCTGCTCCATTTCTGATCCAGCTCCCTGCTAATAGCCTGGGAAAAGCAGCAAAAGATGGTTGATATGCTTGGGCCCCTGCACCTATAGGGGACCCAGAAGAAGCTCTTGCTCCTGGTTCCTGGCTTTGGCCTGGCCCAGCCCTAGCTTTTGTAGCCCTCTGGGAAGTAAACCAGTGAATGGAAGATTTCTCTCTCTCTGTCTCTGCCTCTGTCTCTATCTTTATCTCTATCTCTATCTCTTTCACTCTCTGTAACTCTTTCAAATAAATAAATATTTAAAAAATAGAATTAGGCTAAGTTATATTTCAGTTACAAGCAATCTAGGAACCATAGGGCCCATACAACACATTTTGGCAGAAAAAGCAAAAGAAGAATTGTTGAGAGCTAGAAGCTTGCAAAAACTGTAGAACTTCTTGATCATTCCAAAGAGGAATTTCTGTGTATTTTCTACTAGAGTTAGGATTAGGATAAACAGAAAACTGTGCCATTTGAAGTGGTCAAAACTGACTGGGACCACAGAGATATAAAGAGATAATAAAAGAGATTCAAGGAAATTTACATTTAGTTTATGGATATATTTAGTACTGGCCATGAGGCTAATTAATATGTTTTCCCATATTCAAAAGGATATGGGGCAGCTTACACAAAAATATAAGCAAGGAAATCAAAATAACTAAGAACAAAGGAAAATGGAGAGCAAAGTAGAAAATCTAGATCATGAAAAGGAAAAAAATAAAAACAAATATATCGGCCACGAAGCCCAGCATAAACATAAAAGAGTTCAAATGTGCTCCTGAGTTTCTTGAAGTTAAAAAACCAAAATGACATAATTCTGATGAACTAAACAAACAACCAAGAAAGCCAGAGAATGCTCACTGTTTCAGACAAGAAAAACGGAACCAAACCTAGGATTCAAACTCTGCCTTGTCAGCCAAGCTTTTGAAGACATTGAATAGCAGACAGTTCAAAGTTGTATTCCCTGATGAATGCTGAACAGTTTGTGTTTGCAGAAGTTTTTGAGAATAGATCCATAAGCACCAAGTCTTAATGGAAAAGTGAAGTTCAGTAGCATCCCCCAGACATGTTGCCTGCCCTCTGCAAACCAGTGGCCTCCACAATAGGCACTGTGGGCATATTCCGGCACACAAAAGGCTTCAGTTGATTTTTCAAAGTGCTCCATTATGAAGCTTGTGCCAACATTATTTAGTGTTGAAAATATTCCAGTTGCTCAACCTGTCTGTTAAAAAAAAAGGCATAATGAAAACCTTAACACTGCTCCTATTAAATGTCTGATACAGAGTGTCCACACTCCTGGGGAATCTAGCTGGTTGAAATAGCTGTAGTTAAATAATTTACTCTTTAATTTAGAGCAGATTGATAAAAATCAGTTGAAATCTGGAAGGTTGGCCAATGATAATAATTTTGTTTTTGAACTGGATCTTACTGTTGAGATCGTCTCTGATTTGTGATAACAAAGCTGATTATCAGTGTATAGAATCTCAAGTTACTTCCTGGTCTCTATTACATCAGCACCTACAATTTGTTTATCTAAAGATGATTTCACTTAGTCAAATTATAAGCTAAAAATAAGACAGACCAAGCCACAGTCCAATGTAGAGCTCTCAGATATAATCTGTAATTTGTCAGATACTTTTACCAAACATTTATTTTTACAGTAGTTTTAAGGTACATTCAGAATGGCAGATACAATAAGAAAAATACTATATAAGAGTTTGTATTACATAGATTACACCATGTATGTTACTTGTTTTAAATCAAATAAAGATCAAAAATTCCAACAAGTTGCAAGTTGTTTTATAGTTCTAGAGAGATTTTCCTGCAAGGTATTAGTAGTAAAACTGGGGTTGGTATTGTGGCAATAGCAGGTAGAGCCACCACTTGTGACACTGGCATCCATTTTGGGCACTGGATCATGGCCTGGCTGCTCCACTTCTGTTTTAGTCCCCTGCTAATGGTCTGGGAGAGCAGCAGAGAATAGCCCAAGTGTTTGGGTCCCTGCCACCTATGTAGGAGACCTGGATTAAGCTCCTGGCTAATGGCTTTGGCCTGGCCCAGCCCTGGCTGTTACGGCCATCTGGGAAGTAAACCAGCAAATGGAAGATCTCTCTCTCTCTGTCTCTCCCTGGCTTTCTCTGTAACTCTGGTTTTTTTGTTTGTTTGTTTATTTATTTATTTATTTATTTTGACAGGCAGAGTGGACAGTAAGAGAGAGAGACAGAGAGAAAGGTCTTCCATTTGCCGTTGGTTCACCCTCCAATGGCCACCATGGCCGGTGCACCATGCTGATCCAAAGGCAGGAGCCAGGTGCTTCTCCTGGTCTCCCATGGGGTGCAGGGCCCAAGCACTTGGGCCATCCTCCACTGTACTCCCGGGCCACGGCAGAGAGCTGGCCTGGAAGAGGGGCAACCAGGACAGAATCCGGCGCCCCGACCGGGACTAGAACCCGATGTGCTGGCGCCACAAGGCGGAGGATTAGCCTATTGAGCCATGGCGCCAGCCTTGTAACTCTGTTTTTCAAATAAATAAATCTTTTACTAAAAAGAAAATTAATCTTTCAGTTCATGTTAGCTATTGAATAGATATTTACTTGTTATCAAAAAAACTAGATGGCCGGCACGCGGCTCAGTAGGCTAATCCTCCACCTTGCGGCGCCGGCACACCGGGTTCTAGTCCCGGTCGGGGCACCGGATTCTGTCCCGGTTGCCCCTCTTCCAGGCCAGCTCTCTGCTGTGGCCAGGGAGGGCAGTGGAGGATGGCCCAAGTGCTTGGGCCCTGCACCCCTTGGGAGACCAGGATAAGTACCTGGCTCCTGCCTTCAGATAGGCGCGGTGCGCCGGCCGCAGCATGCTGGCCGTGGCGGCCATTGGAGGGTGAACCAATGGCAAAGGAAGACCTTTCTCTCTGTCTCTCTCTCTCACTGTCCACTCTGCCTGTCAAAAAAAAAAAAAAAAAAACTGGATAAATACTAATTGAATATGTCATTTTACATTTGCTTATGATGGATTGTAATGTTTTCATTTTATTTCAGAGAAAGAGAGAGAGAGAGATTGATCTTCCATAATTGTTCACTCCCCAAATGCTCACAACATCCAGGACTGGGCCATGCTGAAGCCAGGAGCTTAGAACTCAATGCAGGTCTTCCATATAGATGGCAGGGACCTAACCATTTGAGCCATTACCTGCTGCTTCCTAGGGTACACATTAGCAAGAATCTGGAACAAAAGTGATGGGACTGGAATTTGAATGGGGCACTGTGATATGGGATGCAGGCACCCCAAGAGGCATCTTTATTTGCTGCACCAAACTCTCACCCCTATTTGATGCTTTTTTTTCTTTTAAATTTTTATTTAATAAATATAAATTTCCAAAGTACAGTTTATGGATTACAATGACTCCCCCCCCCATAACTTCCCTCCCATCTCCCACTCCCTCTCCCATTCCATTAGCATCGATTCATTTTCAATTATCTTTATATACAGAAGATCAATTTAGTATAAACTAAGCAAAGATTTCAACAGTTTGCACCCACACTGAACATAAAATGTAAAATATTTCTTGAGTACTAGTTATAGCATTAATTCACATTGTACAACACATTAAGGACAGAGATCTTACCTGAGGAGTAAGTGAACAGTGACTCCTGTTGTTGACTTAACAAATTGACACTCTTGTTTATGGCGTCAGTAATCACCCTAGGCTCTAGTCATGAGTTGTCAAGGCTATGGAAGCATTTTGAGTTCGCCAATTCTGATCTTATTTAGACAAGGTCATAGTCAAAGTGGAAGTTCTCTCCTCCCTTCAGAGAAAGGAACCTCCTTCTTTGACGGCCCATTCTTTCCACTGGGATACTCTCATGGGCTCTTCAGCCAGATCCGAATGCCTTAAGGGCTAATTCTGAGGCCAGAGTGTTGTTTAGGACATCTGCCATTCTATGAGTCTGCTGTGTATCCTGCTTCCCATGTTGTATCATTCTCTCCTTCTTAATTCTATCAGTTAGTATCAGCAGACACTAGTCTTGTTGTGTGATCTCTTTGACTCTTAGGCCTATCATTATGATCAATTGTGAACTGAAACTGATCACTTGGACTAGTGGGATGGCATTGGTACATGCCACCTTGATGGGATTGAATTGGAATCCCCTGGCCCGTTTCTAACTATACCGTTTGGGGCAAATCAGATTGAGCATGTCCCAAATTGTACATCTCCTCCCTCTGTTAAATATAAGAGTGGGAATATTTGATGCTTTTTAAAGTGCATAAATTCAGTATCAGGCTTTGGGCCTAGCAATTAGGCACTGGTTAAAACCTCTGGATGCCATATTGGAGTGCTAGAGTTCAAGTCTCAGCTCCACTCCTGAATCTATCTTCCTGTTGCTGCACACCCTGTCAGGCAGCAGGTAGCGTAGGAGACTTGGATCGAGTTTCCAGCTCTCAGTTTTGTAGGGATGCCTGACTATATAAACTTGTTTGTAATTATTTACAAATTAATCTAATATAGTAGCATATTATTTCATAAACAGAGGACTTGATCATTTTAAAATTTTAGGTAAACCATTATTTTCTGGGTAAGTTGGACTAAATGCATATTGATTAGAGGAGGGTCTGTTCATAGTAACTCAAAAAATATTTTTTTAATTGCAGTAAGGATAACATTTCCTGCCCCTGTACCTGCAAAGACTCAAGAACTTCTTTGGAAAATATCTCTCCATGCCTCCCAGCAACTCAGGCATCACTCTTTGACGATTCCTAACCAGACCTAGCTCTGATGGATGAGAACTCTATGTCTTCCAAAGTGGATGCAGGGAAGAAGCAGGGAGAAGTCGATAAACAGGCTTATCTCCTTTTGCTGACTTAGAAGGGGAGAGCAACCCCAATTTCTCCGGTTGTTAACTGTCCTCACACCGTGAGGAAGCCACACACACATTCTTCCAGGCAACTTGAGGTCTGTCCAGGTCAGGGCCTCATCCCACACAGGAGCCATGTGGCACAAAGGGCAAAGAAGCAGCCATAAAGTGCCTTGTTGGCTGCAGAGTCAGAAACCCCGCGAGCCAGGACGACATCCTCTCAAGACATTTTTGAATTATCAATTTAAATAAGAGGCTGCAGAACCAGGGCTACAAACGTGGTTGGGCATTGAGGAAAAGCCCAGTTGGTGTCTCAGAGAAAACTGAATGCAGTCATGTCTCATTAAATAGCCTCTGGGGGAACAAATGACCAGAGTCGAAGAGGAGGAGAAGCCTGCCTCTTCAGGGAATGTTCAATATCCTGATGAATATGGTCTCAGGAATTAGAGAACTGAAAAGGGCATTCATTTCCTTCCCCTCTGGCAGATCCTCACTGCAAGAGCTCCAGGAAAAATCACAAAGGATCTGTTTTTCTGAGTTTGGCAGGTGTGGTTCCTTACATGGAAATGATTGTCAGTAAGACTGGATTATTCTGGTTAATTGGCTGCATTTGTTATCTGAAATCTGAGCATTGCCTCAACCGTAAATTATTTTATTGTATGCTAATTTCTTGAAAACCAGAAACCCCTGTAACATAAAAACCACATGGTTTCAGCTTTATTTGGTTATTCAGGGCACACAAGAAAATCTTGCAAAGCCTCACAGATGTCATCCTGAACAATAGTCATCAGCAGTCCCCAGTGGGAAAAATATGGTTCATTAAGGCTTCGAAAACCTCAGGTTAACCAACGCAATGAGTGGGGACTGATCACTGTTCACTCAAAACTATTGAATATCCACTTGGGCTAGACACTTTCACTTGTAATATTTCTTTCCAATGTCACGTACTTTCAGGTACATTGTGTTACCCTGGTCTTACCAAGGATGTAACTGGAGGACTGAGGGATTACCTGTACTGTTGAAGACCATGAAGCTGGGGATAAGGACTTGAGTAGGGACTTGGGAATCTCAGGGCAGTGTTCCTTCTACACCTCCCCCTACTTATCACTGATTTTTATATTTATCATTACTGATGACCACAAATAAAAGAGAGCATAATGCAGAAAGCATTACTTCTACATACCTTTCTAAATCCACCAGGGGATTTCATTCCATGACTGGGTCCCCTGGAAATTCTTGAAAAATGAAATCCAAAAGGCCAGAATAAGCCTATCACCAGTTAGTGAATTTGGTCTACACTACAATCATGACAGTGATGAAATAAGATGTGGAGGGGCTTGAGTTTAGGTGTGTATACTGCAAAGAACTCTGCCTTGGAGTTTTCTTGGTTCTTTTAAAATTCCAAAGCCAGATATTTATTTTGAGGGCAAGGACAGGAAGTACACAAATGTGTTTTGGCCTGTGGACGAGTGTGGGTGTTTGTGATCACGTGATTTCACTCACGTACATGTATGCAAGTGTGAGCCTTTGGATATTTAACAAGACCATCAATTTAGACCTGCAGGCCCAAGAGCAGGTGGTCCTGGTGGTTAACTGGAAAAACAAACTGGAACTGCTGAAGGAAAGATGGCTCGAGGCTCAGCTTTTCCTGTCAAGTGGCGAGTGAAGCTGGCATTCGTGAAAATTTCCAGTGCTGGTTGGAGTCCAAAGGGACCCAGGGTGTGCAGTCGACATGGCTCTCTCTGACACCTCCTTACTCTGCTGGGACACGAATTGTCCTCTGACTCCAGACTGGCACAGCATTGCAGCATGTAGAGGTCCGTGCCCCTCTGTCCTCATCTGCTCTTCCCAGAGATGACCCTTCCAGGCTGCTCCTTAGCGAACCTGCCAGGCAGAATGTGTACAAACCATGGGAAAGCAGAAGCCAGAGAAAGAGGCCCTGACCTGGAGGGCAAAGAGCAGAGGAAAATGGTGCACAGGATGAAGACAACAGAAGGGAGCTGATTCACAAGTGCTTTGTCCTTCCTCCCACATTCTCAAGCCACCACCAACATTCACACAGATGCTGCGTTTCTCTGCATTTCCCCACACAGCTCAGTGGTTCTCAGGGACCACCTCATTCAACCCCATTTCATTGAAGAGGAAAACTGAGACTCCGAGAAGAGAAGGAGGAGTGGAATTCCTGGGGTCCTGCTGAGTTAGCCAAAGCCTGGGAATCGGGATGAGACGTTCTAGTTCTCCCCTTTGCTATTTTACTACGTGATTCTGTCAAGGCTGAACAATACTGCAGAGAACACTCTATCTACTCAGTATTGCTTACACCCTCTCTACTTATTCTTACTTTCTTTGTGTCCATGAGAGCCAAGCCTCTCTGCTTTCTCCTGCACTCAGCATGCATTGTTATTGAGCAACTTTAGGGGAAAAGCACACCATGGACAAAGTCTCTGCCTACTCACAGTTTTCTGCTAGTCATGGAACTTAGGTTCTCACACAGCATACCTGGTAGAAGGGTTCAACATCTCCCAATGCACTTCATTCACTCACTTGTTCACTTTACAACTCTCTTATTAAAACTATCTCTTTAATCTGTACACTTGAATTTCCTTCTCCTCCTATTCAAATCTCCCAATGATAATTGATTGAAGCATTATTTGAGGAAGTCATTCGATCCATTCTTATAGAGACTTGGAGTGCTTTCAAGAAAACCCTGCAAAGATGCCAGGCTTTCTTTGCATGTCTAGGGGATGAGGCTCACTGCCTTGTCTCAATTTTTAAATCCCAAATCAGCAGAAGGTACATGTTTGATTAGCCATACTAGAAGTAAATAAGAATGGGTTATGTAAGAAGTACAATGGATACAAGGACAGAAGTGTGTGACGGTTGGCAGGGTGGTCACAGCAGAGTTCTAGACACAATCCTTCCTAGAGTTAGCAATGCAAGAATCAGGCCCCAAAAGGATGCACAATCCCAAAGGCATACACCAAGCATCATTCCGGCAATGAGGGACCCCGTTTCCTTTTCACAACTCTTAACCGGTGATATATGCCTGCTCATTTGTTCTCTTTCATTACTGGTTTACTCAAATCTCTAGTCTCTTTCCTTCTTGTTATATTTGTTTATTTTATGTTCTTCTCATAAGACCAAAGGAATCTGCTTCACTGTGTACCTATGGCCCTTAAAAGGCCAGAGTGGAATCTGCTATGATTCAGAAGCAAACAAACAAGAAAAAGTATGTGGCCTGACAGTTGGTTGGGAGCTAAGAGCTGGAGCTTTGGGGTCAGCCAGGCCTGGGTTTAAATCATGGCTTTAAATCCCAGGCCTCTTATTTAGTCACTGAGACTCTGGGGAAAAAATGCAACTACTCTGATCCTTAGTTTTGTTTTCTCATATATAAAATGAGAATAATCCATGTCCTGAAAGTCATTTTGACTTGTCCAGTGTGTCACTAGGATTCCATCAGGAAAACAGAGCCACTGTAAACATTACGGAAAGAAGAATTTCATTTGGAATTAGATCTTGCACAAATGTAGGAGGAGCTGAGGCATGATGGAGCATACCAGAGGACTAGAGGATGGGTCACCAAGCAGTGTCTGCCTGAGTCAGTGGTGAAACTGGACATGTCAGAGCTTCCAGAGGAATTGGAGAAACCAAACACACAGAGCTCCAGCAGAGAGACCCATGAGGGGACACCTCAGGAGATGAATTCTGGAAGCCATGGGAGTCCTGTGTCGTTGGCTAGGGGAATAGTGGTAGCCTGGTTGCTGCTGGTAACCTGCAAGACAAGCTGGACAAACAGAGACCAAGCTGGGAAATGCTGTGTCCACCTATCACTCTGTCCAACCATGACAACCTCAAGTAAGCAGTGTTTCTCTCAACATGCACCTCTCCAGTCTCCTACAGGTTCCTCTTTTGGCCAACCACAAAGCAGTACCCTATAGGAAATGGATTCTTGAACACTTGGTCTTCCACCTTAGGCAAAGTGAACAAGGGCTAGCATCCATTTCCTTTTCTTCTGCTATTGCACATTGCTGTGGGAAGCAGCCCTCTGTCCCTTAGCCCTTGTGGTTAAGACGGCTCACTTCACCACCACCTCTTTCCTTTCCCAGCTCCAGGGACTGGCATGGGTCTCAGGCCTAGCCCACAGAATGCCATGCATATGGCCATTGATGGGTTCAGGGATCTAATCACAACAGATGAGATGGTGTTCTGGAAATTTGTCAGAACCATGCAAAGTAATAATCCTTCTTTCCCATGAAAATAGTGTCCAATTTGCCACCAAGTGAGAGCTTTCAGAAAAGGACCCAGGGGAAGCTAAATCTAGGGAAGGAGACCAAGACCGATTGACATCACATGAATCATGTGCATCTGGAAGTTGGGACATATATAAATTCAAAGCCAGGAATATGTTTAAACTAGCTTAAGTTTCTATCACTTGCAGTTGGATGGGCCCGGACAAGTGTAATAGGATTAAAAGATCAGACAAGCAAGAGCCTGTCATATAGTAAGTGCAAAATAAATGTCAGCTATTAGTATTGTATGAGAGCACTTGAAATCCATTCATTTAAGGGGATCTTCAAGAGAAGTTCATTCAAAGTGTATATTACGAAAAAGCTATGCAAGAATTTCATTTTTGCACAAAAATTAATTTTTCTTTCAATTCCATTTTCCACAAATTTTTAGATGTCCCTTTTATAGCCTCTAATTCTACCCCCTATCTTCTGTGTTTATGTAAAGTGTCTCAAGGTGGGTTATGTTGGGAGATACCAAGCCATAAATGACCTCAGGAGGTCCCTTTCTGTCAGTGTCTACAGGTTCATCAACCATGATTAACACACAAAATTGGCTGAGCTAAACTCAGTGTTTTTACAAAGAAACAGGAAAGGAGCTTACTTGGGAACTTGATCTCATCCTCCAATATTCTGCATCCTGTCACCCTTTTCACAACTGCTTCTTCCTGACCCTGAAGGTGCTTCTTCATGGCTCCCTGCCTTTGTCCTTGTCTCTGTCTCACTTACATCCTCCAACAAAGAGTATGGGGAGGTGAGCTGTCTCAATCCTCAAAAAGGGTTTGGATTTCTTTGAAAATAGACCATATAAAGAACTCACTTCCTGGAGCACTTTAAATGAAGAACAGGACAGTGCCCAGAGAAGCATGTTCAAGTTAAAATGCTGGTAAATGTTTTTTTCTTCTATTTTCTATTAGCACTGGGATCAGCTCCTGGAATCAATTTAGGAAGGAATGTGTTAGTAGCAACTGACCCCTAGCTTTCCAAAATATTAGCAGTTGAGATGCAGAGAATAGCAACCACCCAGTTAACTGGTAAAAGCACATTTAGTAAGTCCACAGGGTCGATAGCACATAACAGATTCTCTCCATTTTCTTAGTTTTCTTTAGGAAATAAGTTTAGGCTTTAGCATGAGGTTTTAGGGTAATAACTTCCAAAGAATTCTAAATAATGAACACAATAATCTAACAGCATTAGATAAATAATGAAAGTCATTGAAACTCCTTATCTGGAAAATGTTAAAGATTCAAGTGCAATGGCATCAAGCTGGGGTAGCATAGGGATAACTTTAAGAATCTAATCCGGCATAATCCACCATTTTTCCATGACAATTCTTTTGCGTACACCTAGTAACATTATGTGGCCATAGTTATTAGTATAAAGGAGATATAGGAGACTTACAATACACATTACTTTCATCTTCTAGTTGAACATCAAGATTCTTTCTTGGGGTGGACATTTGGCCTACCAGTTAAGACCATATCCTAAATCCAAGTTCCTTGGTTTAATATATGACACCACTACCAACTCCAGCTTCCTGCTAATGTACACCCTGGGAGGGAGTGGGTGAAGACTCAAGTGGTTGGGTTCCTGTGCCCTTGGTGGGAGATTGGGATTGAGTTCTTGGCTCCTGGCTTCAGCCTCAAGAGCCAATTCTCTCTTTCTCTCTCTTTCTCTCTCTCTCCCCCCCAGCCTCCTTCCCTCCCATTCTCCACCATTCCTAACAATATTTATTTTATGTGTCTAATAGGTGTTGAAAATAATATTTATCTAGGTTTAGTCCCAACATTAAATTAAGCTGTGCTCACCAAGTGCCTATTTCCAGGAGGGACTAAAACATATCCTAAGAAAGAACTCATCAAAATGGATGAGTTGGAACAAGATGCCTGGCCAAATAACCCAGCCTTGAAATTGCAGGGGGAACAAGGATTTTTTTAAAAAAATATTTTACTTACTGATTTGAGAGGTAGAGTTACAGACAGATTGAGGAGGGAGAGACAGAGACAGAGAGGTCATCCATCCACTCATACACTTCTCAAATGACTGGAGTGGCTGGAGCTGGGCTGATCTGAATCCAGGAGCCAGGAGCTTCTTCCAGGTCTCCCATGTAGGTGCATGGGCCCAAGCACTTGGGCCATCCTCCACAGCTTTCCCAGGCCACAGCAGAGAGCTTAATTGGAAGAGGAACAACCGGGACATGAACCGGTGCCCATATGGGATGCCGGCCCTGCAGGCAAAGGCTTAACCTACCATGCCACAACACCAGCACCAAACAAGGATCTTAAATGCAGCCTGGCATCCAAGGGCAGAGCCAGCAATTAATTGCAGGAGAAGAAGTAGTGCCAGCAGAGGTGATAACATCCAAAGGGATCAGCAGTCCCCAGGAGAAACAGTGATGGGGCTTCCAATGAACACATGAGAGCTGATCAGAATTATCCAAGAAGGCATGGAATCATCTGCTGGAGTTACCATATTGCAGGTTTCAGGAAGAGGCAGTGAATCTGTGGTCACCATATATGCATACCCTGAAGGTTGAAATCTAGAGAAACATGTATTACTAGAGCATACTCAACAACTCTTTGTTGCAGTACTATAAATCCTGTCACTCTTCCCCTACCCCCATGGCTATGGCAGTTCCCTGAAGATGTCAGCAAGTCTCAGCCATAGATCACCTGTGAGCTCCTCAGCTTCTCACTTCATGCCTGAGGCTCCCTGATGTCCCAGGGTGGGAAAGATGCCTGTGGTAATCCCACAGCACTTCTCATGCATAGCCCCGGTGGACAGAGGACTAACACTTATGCAGTAATCCCTGGTTAATTGGAAATGGAAACTAATGGTCTGATGTCTTTTTGTCTTCTTAGGCAATCATTTGTAAGTACAATTGATAAAACTTCTGAGATAGTCTAATAGGGCAAGTGAGTAGTTACCCTTGTTAGTGACCAACTCAATGATGCAACCAACCATGGATCAACTTTCCCTTTTTCCCAATTCACCTTTCTTGTCCATTCTCCTGGACCCTATGATCACTGAGTAAACCACTAATATATCTGCATCATCTCTGACTCCACATGCAAAAGAACCATAATTTGAATGTCTTTAAAAATGGTCTTTAAAAACATTTTCCTTATGTAGAAAATTTTGTGCCATCTCCTGTTTTGCTTTGACCTCCATCTTCCATAGTCCCATGACATCTAGCACTGGTACAGCTGGAGAAGTATTTCCGTTGTATTCACCAACCAGCAACATCGATTAGGAACCAAGGAAATATACTTGGAGGCCAAGAAAAAACGATGAGCTAATGTGTGCCATGGAATATGATTCTTAGGTAAGAGAAAATATATGCAATTGGCAGAGGACAATTAACAAATTACTGTCTATTCCTGGTACTTCAGAGTTAGCTTCTCTTTTTTCAGGTCCTTTTCTTAATAAATAGGGAATCTAAACACCAGGGAAGTCAGCCAATTTTTCCTAATTCAGAGTAGCAAATAAATAAAGAACTTAGAAATTGACCTTTTTTTCAGTTCTTTTTTAATTTTGTTATTTAGTAAATATAAATTTTCAAAGTACAGTTAATGGATTACAATGGCTTCCCCCCCCCCATGATTTCCCTCCCACTCACACCCCTCCCATCTCCGGCTCCCTTTCCCATTCCATTCACATCAAGATTCATTTTCAATTATCTTTATATACAGAAGATCGATTTAGTATATAGTAAGTAAAGATTTCATCAGTTTGCACCCACACAGAAACACAAAGTGTAAAATACTGTTTCAGTACTAGTTATAGCATTGCTTCACATTGGACAACACATTAAGGACAGATCCCACATGAGAAGTAAGTACACAGTGACTACTGTTGTTGACTTAACAATTTGACACTCTTGTTTATGACGTCAGTAATCCCCCTAGGCTCTAGTCATGAGTTGCCAAGTCTATGGAAGCCTTTTGAGTTCACCGACTTCGATCTTATTCCGACAGGGTCATAGTCAAAGTGGAAATTCTCTCCTCCCTTTAGAGAAAGGTACCTCCTTCTTTGATGGCCCCGTTTTTTCCACTGGGATCTCACTCACAGAGATCTTCCATTTAGATTTTTTTTTTTTCCCAGAGTGTCTTGGCTTTCCATGCCTAAAATACTCTCATGGGCTCTTCAGACATATCCGAATGCCTTAAGGGTTGATTCTGAGGCCAGAGTGCTATTTAGGACATCTGCCATTCTATGAGTCTACTGTGTATCCCGCTTCCCGTGATGGATCGTTCTCTCCCGGGACCTTTTAACCTATTGCTCACTTTCTAGAAAATACAAGAAGCGGAGGGGTATGGATGAAGCCATGTTTATTCATAGCAACCCCACTGATGACAATGAGATGGATAAAAATAAGACGGTCAAGCAAAAGAGAATATTTACCTGTAGGCTTAGATCACGTCAGAATTAGAAACCTAACCTCCTACTGAATCAGGCATATGTCATGTATGGATGTCCACTTTACTTCTTTTATTTTTAAAGATATTTTATTTTATTTTTTAGAAGATTTATTTATTTATTTGAAAGTTGAGTTACACAGAGATGAGAGGCAGAGAGAGAGAGAAAGAGAGGTCTTCCATCGATGGTTCACTCCCCAATTGGCCGGAGCTGTGTCGATCCGAAGCCATCAGCCAGGAGCTTCTTCCGGGTCTCCCACATGGGTGCAGGGCCCTAAGGACTTGGGTCATCTTCTACTGCTTTCCCAGGCCATTGCAGAGAGCTGGATTGGAAGTGGAGCAGCCAGGTCTCAAATCAGAGCCCCTATGGGATGCAGGCACTGCAGGCCAGGGTATTAACCCACTGCACCACAGCGCTGGCCCTAAAGTGCTTTTTTTTATTTAAAAGGCAGAGTTACAGAGAATGAAAGACTGAGAGAGGGAGAGAGATCTTCCATCCACTGGTTCACTCCCCAAATGCCTGGCAGGGGCTGGGCCAGTCCAAAGGCAAGAGCCAAGAACTCCATCTGGGTCTCCCACTTGGGTGGCAAGGGCTTAAGCACTTGGGTCTTCTGCTGCTGCTTTCCTGGGTGCATTAACAGGGAGCTGCATCAGAAGTGGAGTGGCTGGAACTCAAACCAGTGCTCATATGGGATGCCAGCATCACAGATGGTTGTTTGATCCAGTGCACCAGAGCACCGGTCCCAATAGACCCCCCAGTTAAAAGCAACACACTTTGTTCAATGAATAAAGACAAGTTAGTTGCTATCAGAATGCCACAGCGATGAATGGAGTTCATGAAATCAAACCTCATTCATCTCGGCTTCTCCCTGCTATATTCACCCTCTTTCCCATCTGTTCTGCCCTTCTGGTTTGATGATCCATTTATGATACACCTGGCTCTTGGTCCTTCTGCATCACTCCTTGTTTTACTGCTTGTATCCGTTTTCTTGGTACAGGTCCTCCTACGTCTGGCATCCCAGTAACAGGCGCCATGCAGGCTGATTTACCCTCAGGCTTTAACTGCACCCTGGCCCAGGGCCTGGAGGATCAGAAAGAACAAACTCTTTGTACAACATATGTACAGGCAGCTGAAGAGCCCCTCTCGGAGACTCACTGGTGATGAGGAGTTTGCTGGCTCACAAGATACTGTGTGTTCTGCTGGCAATCTTTGTTAAGAAATTGTTCCTTTTATGGAATGAGAATTTGCCTCACTGTCATTTTTGTGAATCCACTCTGGTTCAGTCTTAAAAAGCAGTGCAGCGTAGGGGCTAGCACTGTGGTGTAGTGGGCTGAGCCTCTTCCTGCCGTGCTGGCATCCATATGGGCCCTGGTTTGTGTCCTGGCTGCTCCTCTTTCTATCCAGCTCTCTGTTAATGGCCCGGGCAGGCAGTGGAAGATGGCCCAAGTACTTGGGCCTCTGTACCCTTTAGGGAGACCCGGAAGCCCCTAGCTCCTGGCTTCGGAGCAGCTCAGCTCTAGCCATTGTGGACATTTAAGTGGTGCACTAGCAGATGGAAGACCTTTCTCTCTGTCTCTCCCTCTCTCTGCATGTAACTCTAACTCTCAAATAAAATATTTTTTAAAGGTAGTGCAACCTGCTTCCAGTGAAAGCCCTTCTGAAAGTTACACATTTCTGATCACTGGTGAGCATTTCTCAGATGTACTTCCTCATCTTACTTCCCAAGCTAACACAGTATCCCTGGACCCTTCAAACTTCCCACAAACAATAAAGGTTCCAAGTCCTGAATTGTCCTGTTGCATCCCTGACTCCACCCTCAGTGTTCCCTGCACAGTGAGTTCCCCATGACATTACTACTTTGGGATTAAATAAATTCACAGGTCTTTAGCTCATGAACTAAATCTAAATTAGATCTCTTCATATAAATTATTTTTAAAGAAAAGTGAAAAATAAGTAAATGCACAAATGAATAAAAATAACTGTTTAAGTTGGCTTATTTTGTTCAGCCCCAGCTGAATTAGATATAGCCCATGCTGCACACCTCACTGAAGATATTTTATAGGATCAAGTTATTAAGAGTGATTTTTATAGCTCACAAGCCCTCCACAATGTCAGTGTCAGTGTCTTCATCTCAAAAACCCTGAAGAGTTTATATTTTTGAAAATCATAATTACAGCCAAAAAAGGGGACCTAGAAAAAGTGAAAATCAGGATTATTTAAGGCTCCTGGTATCATTAAAATCTCGACTTTTATGGACAATAAATAGAGATCATCCCTTCCAAGCAGATTTTTATGATAAAAAGTTAGTAATCCATGCAGAATTTTAGGGAAAAGAATTGGTATGTTATTTGAAAGTTGGATGTTGATTTCTTTTGTGCTGTTATATTTATGAATTTGTATACAATAAGTTTTAATAAAAATGACATGAAAGACTCCTAATAAGCTAACTTATCATATTCACTTCAAAAAATCATGTTTTCTAACACAATTGGGAAATAGTGCCATTGCGGGACATCTACCAAACTGGAGGCACAGAACCAGGCATAAGATCAAGAGTTAAAGATTTCTATGCTTAGCATCAAAAAATGTACATCTTGTTGAAAGTGACATATGTGAGTGGTACATCGTGTTTCATCGACCTTGAACTTGATCATGAAGAACTGTGAGAACACTGTGGACAAAGAATGCAAACCCACAATGTCAGATGAATGTTAGAGGGGAAGGGAAGGAGGCCACTTGAAAAAACTGACATCCATTCTTGTTGTGAAAGAATTTAAACTGAGAACACTGTGTACATATGGGGTTGCAATATGCTTTCTGCTGGAGTGAGGCATTCTGGAGTCCCATACGGCCTCCTTTCTTTATTAAGCAACAGGCCAGTTTGACCTCCTTTGATTATCTCAATGCTGGATAAAAGATCAACAACAGAATAGGACCTGACCCTGAAGAGAGAGGGTCTTCCCATCTGCCCAGTCGCCATTAAAAGACAGGGTTGTGTAGATGCCCATCTGCACACTCTTGCTCATGAGATCCAAGACACACAAGATCCACCTTTAATACTCCATGGGATTGGGCCATGAGTTGAGTATAATCCCAGGAAATTAGGATTTCAGGCAGGGATGGAAGAGCAAAAGAGCATCACTATTGTAGGAAGGTATAGACAAAAGCATCCTACCTGGACAGCTGATGGTGACCCTGATTGGTCTTTTCGGTTCTATCTCATAAAGATAAAGATGTCTGAACATTGTCCTCACATAGTTCAGATGATTCTGGTCATGCTTAAATGAAATTCAGGGGAGTTTGGGTGCGGCTGATATTGACAAGTATGAGGGGTTTTGTTTTCAATTGAAAAGGGATGAGTGAGGGAACAATAGTTAATATGCTACTTGGGATGCCTCCATCTTATATCTCTGAGTGCTTAGACTGGAGTTCTGACTTCCTTTCTGATTCCTATTTTCTGTTAATATGCACCCTGGGGGGCAGCAAGTTAAGGCCCTAGTACTTGTGTCCCTATCACCCATGTGAGAGACCTGGAATGAGGTCCCAGCTCCTGACTTCAGGCTATCCCAGCCCCAGTTATTGCAAGCATTTGAAGAGTGAATCAGCATATGGGAGGTATATCTGTGTGTGTATGTGTGTGTGAGCACATAAGTGTGTATGCCTGTCTTTCCATCTCTCTTTTTGTCTCTGCCTTTCAGATAAATACAAACTAACTAAATAAAAATGAAATTAAATAAAGAGGAAGGTTGAAGTATATTTGAACATTTGGTGGTGAAAAAGAACAAAAGGTGGTGTTTAGAGTCCTATCTGGCCTCCTGGATCATAGTTATTAAGGTTAGAGGCAAAATCTAAAAACACTTCTACCACTTCAAAGGGCTCTGTGAGTGCTATTTATAAGGAAATATGTGACTGAGAACCAAGGTACCTGTCATTGTCCTAACTTAGCCTAGACAATAGCACACTCCTTAACCAACAACTTTAGGTGATAGTCTCTTGGCATAAACACTGGCATTAAAATGGAGGTTAACCTTACTGATGGTAGGATTAAGATTCACCTGGATGGTTTTGAAGACACTGATCAGGGAAACAAGAGCCGGAGCGAGAATGACAGAAGCTAAGTAGTGACTTCACTCTAAAGATCTACAGGTGAACTAGGAATTCTGGAAAGAACCCCAAAACAAGCCTGGGGAGTTGAAGGCTACCAATAAGCAGGCAGGAATAAAAGTAGAAGACCTAGGTTACTTTGAAGTCTCAAGAACTTTCAATATTTTCATTGAGCCTCAACAAATGCACTCTTTACAAAAGAATATATTGGACCAGTATCAAGATTTAGAAATACTGAAGTCATGTAATGATCCCTGGATTGACCATTCACAGCCAGAATGCTGCGTTAGCACTTACATTGCAAAGTACTCTGAAACCCTTGAATTTTGTGATTTACTTGATAAACTTTGTTAATAGTGTGCACCAAAGGTGTGAAGCAAGAAGAACTGGCTATAAAATCTTATGTAGAGGGAAGGGTGCTCATGCATGTAGCTGGCAAATTGAGCACCTATAATGAGGTTTGCTCTGAGGTTGAATTTCCACTCAGGCATCCAACCATCCTGGTGTTTATGGACCCAAAAGGCAATGTGCCCTTCATATGCAAAGGCTGGACACTCCACTGAGCTGTCCTTTTCCACACGTATTCATTTGGAACTTGGTAAAATTGTCCTCCAGCATTTGAGTGAGTTGAGCAGGCAGAGGCCCTTGGAGATAAGCAGGAGAGACAAAATATTCAGGGATTGCAATTGGCAGGTGGATGGTAAAATTACTGAATAGCAGACACATGGTAGGGGAAGAATTTCTGGGAAAGGAAAGAGAATGGCCACTTGCTCTTTAAGCATAGTCAGATCATAGCTCCAGGAACACTATTTGGTGAGCTAATTGGAATGTGAGCTCGAAGAAAGGCTGAGAGTCTTACAAGAAGAACCCCCTGTTAACCTAAAATTGAAACTGCTCTGTTTAGCACCCAGTAGAGAAAGCTAACCAGATTGATTTCCAAAACAAAAGACCATAAAGCACCGCTTAGTAGAGTAAATCAAGACCCAGAGACATCCATAAAATTGTCTGTGTTCACTAATTACATTACTCCTGACTATCTACAACACAATATTTTGATTTAAAATCCTTACAATGGGCACAATGTATGTCCTTTTAAAAAATAGTGAAAGGTGGCCGGTGCTGAGGCTCACTAGGCTAATCCTCCGCCTGTGGTGCCGGCACTCCAGGTTCTAATCCCCGTTGGGGCACCAGTTCTGTCCTGGTTGCTCCTCTTCCAGTCCAGCTCTTTGCTGTGGCCCAGGAAGGCAGTGCAGGATGGCCCAAGTGCTTGTGCCCTGCACCCGCATGGGAGACTAGGAGGAAGCACCTGGCTCCTGGCTTCGGATCGCGCAGCATAGGGAGTGAACCAACGGAAGGAAGACCTTTCTCTCTGTCTCTCTCTCATTGTCTAACTCTGCCTGTCCAAAAAAAAAAAATAGTGAAAGGAAGAAGAGTTGAGATGGCTGTGTGCTGGTTCACAGATAGTCTTGAAAAAGAGGGTAACCCTAAGAATTAGATTTGGTCATAGTTAAATAAAAACAAACAAAAGCCAGTAGACTATATTCCTGGGGCTTGTTGGAGTGAAATTTTGTCTTGATCTATAAGAAACCAATCTATGTGCTTTCTGGTAGTCCAATCTATATGCTTTCTGCAATAGTCCTAGCAGAGGTAATGAGCAATAGACTAAGACAATAGGAATACAACAGAAATATTGGGAGGTGCACAACCAATGGGTCTAGGAACAGGATTTCATCCATTTGAAATCTATAGTGTCTAGATGGCGCTTGGCACATGGTGCAAGATTTATGTGAGCTTTACAAAATCAGTGCTTTTAATGACTTTGGAGAAATGCATATGTGTTCCTTTATAGCTGAGAGCCCCTTAGTTGCATCTGATAATGAAAAGCAATCGAAATTGAAATTCAATACTCCTTGAGTTTTTCTGTATGGATGAGTCAGATTCCCAATAGGCTACTCTGAATATTAGTTTGCATGTGCTCTCCAAAAGCCTTTGTATTAAAGGGCTTCGTCTCTCAAATCTTATGTTAATAGTTCATGAATTAGAGGTAGAAACATAGACCAATTGTGGTGTCTGAAGGTAGAGGTTTCATGAAATAATTACATTACTAAGGTAGATTGCACATGACCAAATCATGATGGCTTTGTTAAGGGAGACCATATCAACATGGAATATCAGTATGCTCCATGTCTCTCCCTATTTCCTAGCTCACCATGTAATATTTCCTCTTTATTCTTCCAGCACCCACTGCCCATATCAGATGCCAGACCAATGGGGACACTCAGTTTCAGATTGTGAATTTCCAAATCTGTAACTCAAAACCAACTTATTTCCTTCACGAATAGCCTGTGTCAGGTATTTAGCTGTAGTGATGAAAAGCCAACTAATAAATAATGTTTGCTAAATGAATTAATGAACAAAGTACATGTTTTGTAAAGGAATGAATGAACAAATCAAAGAGTGAATAAATATCTAAATGAATAAACAAATCAAGGAATGAATAAATGAATCAGTAAGTGAATCAATCAATCATTTTGTCTAAGAATTTTAATTTACCTCCTTCTAGGTAGTATTAAATGTAATGGGATAGAAAGAGCATTGTTCTTGGAATTAGCACCAGGGTTCCTTCTTAATTTATTCTCCACTAGGATTTATTGTATGTCATTCATTGATTTAGTTCCTGATTTGTTAATTCATTCATTTACTTATTTAGCAAAACACTTAGGCTGCATGCTAGGCTCTCTGTTTCTACCATGACATGATGGAATGTTGGGGTTACAGTGCAAATAGGACAAAGTTCCTCTTTTGACTAAGAGAAAAGACAATAATAAAACAACACACAAAAAAAATACTAATCCAGATGGTACAAAATTATGCAGAATTTAATAAGTAGGTTCTCATTAACAGTAGGCAGCCAGGAAGGAACTCCCTGGACATGTGACCTTTGGACAGAAATCTGCATAATGAAAAGAATATAGGTGTGGGTAACAGTACTTCAGCCAGAGGGGGCAGGTAGTAAACAAGCTCTGAAGCAAGAATGAGCTCAAATTGCCAGCACAGAGAAACAAGAATGTACCACTGTGGTTAGGACAGGTGAGGGGGGGAGTGGGGTAAGATAAAAGGTCAGATGGGAGGTGGGGCTTCCTTTTTTTACCTGAGTATGACTTTGGACAACAAAATACTAGCTAACATCTACTGAGAGTTTACAACCTCATCGCACTTGAACTGTCCTACTTAATCATCACAACAACCCCATAAGATAGGTAGGGTAATGCTCAAACTGCCTAACAACCAGTAAGTCATAGTTATCAACCAACCAGATAATACCAGCCTCAACTACATTCTGACTGTACTTGTGAAAAATGACCTCATATCATATGCTACTACTGCTCTCAAATAATAAGTAGAGAAACTGAATTCAGAGATAGGTTTCTCCACCTCAAAATTATGTACTACAAACCATCTATTAAAAGAGACAAGTGACCTGAC
The DNA here is from genome assembly GCF_964237555.1 of Oryctolagus cuniculus. Taxonomy (NCBI): domain Eukaryota; kingdom Metazoa; phylum Chordata; class Mammalia; order Lagomorpha; family Leporidae; genus Oryctolagus; species Oryctolagus cuniculus. The sequence continues at coordinate 21,959,549 of NC_091434.1, read as the reverse complement.
TCTTGAAAATGATGCTTATGACCCTCAGGAAATTTTTCTTATAATGGAGAAACAGGCAGTTCTGGGATTTACCCTCATACTGTGGAAGAAAGAACACTATGCTGGGGCCAGTGTTGTGGCATAATGGGTTAAACCACCGCCTGCAATGCCAGCATACCATGCAATGCATGCCAGTTCAAGTCCTGGCTGCTCCACTTCCCATCCAGCTCCTTGTTAATGCACCTGGGAAAGCAGAAGAAGTTGGGCCCTTGCACCCACATGAGAAATCTGGAAGAAGCTCTGAGCTCTTGGCCTTGGCCTGGCCTGGCCCAGCACCAGCCGTTACAGCCATTTGTGGAGTGATCCAGAGATGGAAGATCTTTCTTTCCCTCTCTCTCTCTGTAACTGTGCCTTTCAAATAAATCAAATAAATCCTAAAAATGCCTTTGCATTCCTGGACATTAAGCAAATAAAAAGAAAGAACACTCTGCTATGAGCATAAAAGTATAGAACAGCTCCTGCTACTAGCATTAATAGCTATGGGACTTTGGGTAAACCACTTTACCTCTCTGTCCTCAGGAAACTTCTGTTTATGGAGAATGAATGGGATTGCTACTGGAATCTGGTGAGTTGAAGCCATGGATGCTGCTAAGCACCTTACACTGCACCAAACAAGTTTCACTACACAGAATATCAGTACTGGGTTGAGAAGTCCTGCTACAGAGGCTAGCAGACACTGAGAAGAGGGTCTGATGTGACCTAAGGGAGTGGTAGGAACTATAGCAGGCCACAGAATACACAGACTTTCTATTTTTAAGATTTATTTGAAAGGTGCAGTTACAGAGAGAGAAAGGGAGACAGAGCTCTTCCATCTTCTAGTTCATTCCCCAGATGGCCACAACGACAGGGTCTACGCAAGGTCAAAGCCAGGAGCCAGGAACTTCTTTCAGGAAGCTGGATCAGAAGCGGAGCAGCCAGGACTCGCTCCCATATGGGATGCTAGCATTGCAGGTGGTGGCTTAACCTGCTATGCCACAATGCTGGCCCTGAGTATACACAATTTCTAACAGCATTTCATGTGAACAATACTATAACCTGTGTAGACTAAGAATAACATATTTGCAGGCCAATTTCAGCTTGCCAGTAGCCTTAACCAGACCTGGTTGGTCACAGCTTTCTTTTTGCAAATAGGGATAAAAGTTTCTAAGTTGTGTGTGTGTGTGTGTGTGTGTGTGTGTATACATGAGTATAAATATAGGGAAGATTTTTTTAGGTGTTTTGAGAGAGAGACAGGCAGACAGACATTACATTAGTCTTCCTCATTCTTTTGCTTCTTCCCCTGATCTACAGTTTTCCCTTCTTCAGTTATACCAGTCCCTTTCCTCTTGCTTTGGGTTTAGCAAAGATGAAGGCCTCCTGCCGCACTCCAACCATAAGAGAACTTCTGGTTTCAGTTTTGATCTCCTCACTTTGCCTAAGGTCCCTGGGAAGGAGGAAGGCTTGTTTGCATTACTCTTGTAGTCTTTAGAGACGAACGGGCTGGAAGAGACACGTTGGCCCCACATTTACGACGTGCCCACAGAGTTATTTATGGTTTGTTTATCTACTGAACGTGGAGCAGTTGTGGCCTATGACTTTCAGCTCTAGGGTGCATTAACAGATTTGGGGTGAGGAGACTTGGCAATGTCAAACTTGTAGTTGTATTGAGCTTTTCAGCCTCTTCCAACGAAGCAAATGCAGCAGCCATCCCAGACACTCAGGCACAGTGGCATTTTTAGAAATCACCCTATTGGCCTACAGGCTCTGAAAAAGCTGAGAACAGATGAGGCTCTGATGAAATGAGCCAGATGAAGTCCTGAGATCACGAGGCTCAGGGCGGGCACAAGTGTGGTGGGAATGATGCCAAAAATAATATGAGTCACTGCCGTGATTTCTGATACAGGCCACGTAGATGCTGATGGGGCAGCAAAGTGAAGCATCTGAGACTTTATGAGCATCAGCGTATACTCTGGAGAGTCGGTGCTGCAGCAAGAGAGGATGTTCCCACAGAAGGGTGATGCAGGTATCTGAGAACCCTTGAGTCCTATGAATAATAAGGGGATGTAAAAGTAAGATAGAACCTTCCACCCAAAATCTAGAGCATGACTGTGGGGAGCAACTCGGACTAGACTAAGTTACTGGAATTAACTCGGACTAGACTAAGTTACTGGAATTAAGACTTATTCTATGCATCTGCTCTCCCACAATATGGCGCTGGGAGAGGAGGAAACAGCTTCTACGCAGCTGCCTCTTGCCAACTTGAGTGATGACCTCCAGGAGCTGATCCTGCTCCTGATTGGAGGAGAGCAGCGTGCTCGGCGTGTGGGTAGCAGAGTTGGGATTGGAGGAAGAGGACTATAAAGGAGGAGAGAGACAACATGCACCAGGAACATCTATCTGAAGGAACACCTGTGCAGCCCCTGAGAGAGCCGGCCGGCGGTGTGCCGCTCCCCTGCGGAAGTGGGGAAGGTGGCCAGGGGGAACCGCCCTTCCACGGAGGTGGAAGGGATGGTAGCCAACCCGGGAAGAACCAGCAGCAAACCCGGGGAGGGCCGAGCAGGCGAAAGAACAGCGCAGGGTCCTGTGTCGTTCCTCCACGAAGACGGGGAGCGACAATGACAAAAGCAGTGACTGGAACCTCAGTGTCTCTGGACATTAAAAATGTGTAATGACAGTTGAGAGGACATGGTGACATCCATGCACTTAGAGTAAGTCTGATGGAGCCTGGGCACTGCTGATGTCAGCAGAGCTCTCACCCGCTGGGGATGCTTGTTTGTGAGGTGGACAAAGAGCAACTGCCAGTTGGCAACAAGCTTCTGTGGTGAACTGCTTGGGGAGAAAGCCCTGGGGACAATTAATTTTTTAAAAAATCTATTCAAACACAGTTGAAAATATCCTTGTACTTACACAGCAGCCACACAGGGGGCTTTTCTTATTTCCTCCCATTACTCCATGTTAAACCTGCTTCATTTCCCCATATGTCAATGGTACATATTAATTTGTATTATAGGAATGCCAGTAGTGGCTGAATAGCATACATGAAATAAGTGTATAGTCGGGGCCGGTGCTGTGGCTCACTTGGTTAATCCTCCACCTGCGGCACCGGCATCTCATATGGGCACCAGGTTCTAGTCCTGGCTGCTCCTCTTCCAGTCCAGCTCTCTGCTGTGGCCCCAGGACGGCAGTGGAGGATGGCCCAAGTGCTTGGGTCCCTGCACCCACATGGGAGACCAGGAAGAAGCACCTGGCTCCTGGCTTTGGATCGGCGTAGCTCTGGCCGTAGCAGCCATTTGGGGAGTGAACCAACGGAAGGAAGGCCTTTCTCTCTGTCTCTCTCTCTCACCGTCTATAACTCTACCTGTGGAAAAAAGAGAAAAGAAAAGAAATAAGTGTATAGCCTTGGACACTGAGAACTGAAGTCCAGGTGCCTACAAGATACACTAGTAAGAAGGTTCTGGTAGTTTCAACAAAGATAAAGTTTGAAGTTGACCTTGAGTATGGCAGGCCAAAGTTCAGTCTCCAAGGCCTTAAATAGTCCATACAGCAATTGAGAAGCTCAAAGGAGTAGCAAGGCAGGGGTCAGAGGCTCCAGAAAAAAAATGAGGAAATGTGGCTATTGTATGGATTCATTCCCCAGAAATTAAAGTTTAGTGACATTTCCATACCTGAGACAGCAGAGAACAGTGAGTGAGCAAATGGTCAAATCCTGTCTTCTGCAACAAAATGGATGCAATTGGAAACCATTATGCTTGGTGAAATAAGCCAGTCCCCAAAATGACAAATATCATATGTTTTCTAAAATTTGTGGTAGCTAATATACAGGGTAAAAAATACAATGTATGTGATTAAAATGATATTTTGAGATTTGATTATTGTTTATAGCTCTTGTCTAAATTCCTAAGGGACAGTAGTTTTTCTACTTCCTATTTGTTTAATTCTTTATTTTATGGAGGGTTAAGCCTCTGACTATAAAGTAAATTGAAAGCATGTCATTTTAAAAATTAAATGAAAAAAAGGAAAGGAAGGAGGAGGGGGCTGGGAGGAAGGAAGGAGTGAGGGCAGGGTAGGAAGTATCATTATGTTCTAAAGCATGTATATATGAAATACATGATATTTGTTCCCTTTACATAAATTTTAAAAATTGAAAGAAAAAGAACATTGGAGATTTTATGTAGATATGTCTTTTTTTTTCCAGTCCTTCCAGACTGAAGGGGAAGATGGAGGGAATGACAGATGGATGGCTTTCATGGAATCAATATTACTCACATGTTTTCATTAAATTATTGTCAAGTAATTATGGCTTTAATTGGGTATCACTTCCAAGAGTATTTATAAGGACCATCAAAAGAATCTCCACCCTCCAGGATGCAAAGGCCTGGCAAAATAGTAGGCACCAAATAGTCCATCAAAAAACATATGGGGAGAAGCTTACCATAATACTATGGACCAAGTAAAACATTATTAACAATTCTGTCTAGTTTCATGACTCAGATTTCTTCTCTGGCTTTTACTTGAACTGGTCCTAGTCATAAAATTATACCAATAAGCCCACCATAAAAATTTATCCATTGAGGAAAAACTTGAAAAAATCATAAAATGATCCTGAACCTGGACAGGCTATCAGTGGATGATATAGTTTAAGTCCCCAGTTCTATACTGCATTCCTAGAAGAATTACCAAGCCCAAGGAAACCACAGGACAAAAGCCTAACAGGAAACCATGAGTATTTCACATAGCTTATTGATAGAGAGGGTTTAACCACACCAACAAAAGTATACAAGCCAATGAGTAAAAATTACACACTCTACTTATAAACAATTGTCCATAACCATTAATTCATCTTAAGCATGAATGTATCAATGAATAAATACTTACATCTTACACTGTGACACTCTATGAATTAAGCAATTCAATTTAAGTACTACATAACACCTCTAGTTTGCAAACATCATAGTAGATATTCTACAGGTAACCCCTGCACTCTGTTCTCTATCAACATCTTGATGTGGATCTAGGTTTTGTCAAGCCTCTAATTTATGGGGTATGCCGGGGCCCCGTCTTACAGAAATTTCCAAAATTGCAAAATATATACAAAATGTTTAGATCCTTTCCTGGGCTCTGGAGGAAGTGCAAGTGAGGAATCTGGAAGCATATGTTCATTAGTTTTTTGGTAAATCTGTCTTTACTCTTTGGGAAATGTTTCCCCAGGTATTAGGGCTGAAAAATAGCCCTGATCCAGATGTTTCTTCTCCCCTGCAGGCCACCCTATGGTATTACATGGATCCAGCTTCCTCCCTACTGACTTCTCAAGACAGGAGTCTCCCTCTGTTGCCAGGAACATCTAGCCAACATCTGTGGGAAGAGTCATCTGTTCATCCACAAAAATATTAACACTTGCACTGCAGTCTCTGAGTTAAGTAGTGCTCTATTACAGGAAAACAAAGACAAATGGACACATCCAAGTATTAGTTACCTATTGCTGCATAACACATTACCCCGTATCCAGCAGTTATAAACCAATATACGTTTCTTATCTCACATTTGCTATGAGTCAAGAGCTCTAGCACAGTCTCTCTGAACCTCTGCTCAGGATGCAAATTAGGTATTAACCAGGCTGCCTTTTCAACCAAACACTTGACTGGGAAAGAAATCACTACCAAGTTTGTTCAGGGTTTTGGCATAAGTCCTTGCCTGGAGTCAGCGTGATTGAGGCCCCAGGTCCTTCCAGGCATGCAGTTCCTGCCACTCGACACTTCCACAGGCACTTGACAGCATGGCTTTGTGCTTCTTGGTGGTCAGCAGGAGAACGTCTCTCCCCAGTTAGCTAAATCAAAGCCTTGTACCATGAAACATCATCAGGGGATTCACATCCCACAACCTTGACCAAATGACATAACCTAATCACAGGGTGAAAACCCAATGACTGCTTTATTCTATTGATGAAGTCAAGGCTTTCCTCATGCTCAAAGAAATCATATGAAGGTGTGGGTAACTGGGAAGTCACCTACAGTGTGTGCTCCTTGATCTACTCTGGAATTTTAAGGAGCTATTATCTTAATAATGTGTTTCAGATTACTGGAGTTGTCTGTGATTCTAAATATGTGGAACATTCTTCCGTCCAGAAAACTACATTAAAATTTAATCTATTTAATTTCAACAACGAGTCATTCCTCTCTTAGTAAGACATAGGACTCCTTACAATTTCAGCTATCAGGAATATCACTTACAATATTTCTTTATATACAAAACTACATAAAAGGGTATTTCAAAAATTTTACGGAGAATTGGAATTAAAATATAAGTTAAGGAGCTGGTGCTGGGTGCAGCAGATTAAGCCGCCGCCTGCAGCACCAGCATCCCATTCCATATGGGTGTCTTTTCAAGTCCCAGGTGCTCCGCATGCAATCTAACTCCCTACTAATGTGCCTGAGACACCAGCAGAAGATAGCCCAAGTCCCCGCACCCCTACCACCCATATTGGAGACCTGGAAGAAGCTCCTGGTTCCTGGTTTTAGCTTATCCCAGCCCAGGTCCTTGTGGCCATTTGGGGAGTGAACCAGCAGGCTAAGAATCTCTCATTCTGTCTCTCTTCTCTCTCTCTGTAGCTCTGCCTCTCAAATAAATAAATACATCTTTAAATATACATAAATAAGCTTACTTTGATGGAAAAAATGTTGAAAACCATGTATGGCTTTCTTTTATAGTGTGAATTTTTATTAAATTTGTGAGGAGCTCTTATATGTCTGATGCATTCCAAATAAGGTATGCCAAGTGGTGAAGTGCTTTGATAAAATGAATTTGTGTGTTCACATTTCAATTCCAGACCTCTGTTTAAACCATGATCTCCATCTTCCTACTTCCTAGTGATAATTAATTACTCAGTTGATATAACTTTTCTTTTTTTAAAATTTTATTTTGCACACATTGATGAAAAAAATTTATGTACTTTTGCTAACTTCTGAATAGTATAAAAATGGCGTAACATACCACAAAGTTCTCTGCAATTTGTTTTTTCCACAGAACATTATGTTTTTGGGATTGATTTCTGCTGTTTCTTAGAGCTATACATCAATCATTTCCACTCAGACTATTCCATTGTACACAGATGGAACAAATAAATATCCATTTTTATCAACATACACTGAAGGTATTTCCATTTTCTACTATTATGCATTACAGTGCTGTGAACATTCTTACATGTCTCCTGGTACACATATGCATGGATTTCTCTTGGACATACACCTACAAGTAAAATCATGACTCTTTGGGTATGAAATACTCAACTTTGTAAAGAATGACAAATTGTTTTCCAAAATAGCTTTACTCATTCAGACTCTTATTAGCAATTTATGGATTCCCTTTAACCTACTCCTTCATCAATGAGATTTTTTATTTTGCCAATTTAGGAGCTATAAAAGCTTATCTCATTTTGATCCCATTTTGTATTTTTATGAATATTAATAACACTAAACATTTCATGTGTTTATTTGATATTTATATCTCCACTTCTATGAGATGCTGGTTTAAATCATTTGCCTACTTTTCTATTGTTTATACTTTTGTGATATGTTTGTATAAGTTCTTTTTAAATTCAGGGGCTGAAATTTTGTTAATTCTTCTGTTAACGAAGTATTTTCTCAATCCCTTCCCACTCTTCCTGTCCAAGTTGGACCCTGGAGGATGGCTCCTATAAAGATGGGAGGCAAGAAGCAGGGACGTTCTGCCGTAAAGGAAGTGGTGACCCATCCACATTCACAAGTGCCTCCATGGACTCTGCTTCAAGAAGACCGCCCACTGGGGACTCATAGAGATTGGGAAATTTTCCATGAAGGAGATGTGGAATCCAGATGTGTGCATTGTCACCCGGCTTAACAAATCTGTCTGAGCCAAAGGATGAGGAATGTCCCATACACATCCGCTTGAGACTGCCCAGACAACAGCACGAGGATGAAGACTCACCAAACAAGCTCTGGACTTCGGTCGTCTATGTACCTGTCACCACTTTTAAAAATCTACAATCAGTGTGGATGAGAACTAACTGCTGATTGTCAAATAAAGTTATAACATTGCAAAAAAATGCTCCATTATGTTTTTAACTTATATCTTTAACAAAGACAATCTTTAATTTTTATCATAGTCAAATGTATTAATCATTTCTTTTTGTGGAATGCTCTTTGTGTCTTATTTAAGAAATTTTTCACTATTTCAAGGATAGGGAAAATAAAACATTTTTTATATTTTCCATTTTTACCAAAAAAAATTTCATCTAAATGAATGGAGAAACTAAATGTCATAAGGGTGTAATTTTTTTCCAAAGTGATTTCCATATTCAGTTTAATTCCATTAAGAAAGTTCTAAATGATGTTTTAGAATCTTGACAAGGTTATACTAAACTTGATATGGAAGATCAAAAGGCAGTGAATAGCCTAGACACTCCCAAAATAAAAGCATACAGTAATTGAACTTGTCCTATTATCTACTCATGTGTACAGTTATGTAATGATATAATAATATATATCTCTACTCATAAATAACAGTATACATGTATATTTACACATTTAAGTATATTTTACATAATTTAAATCTGAATTTATGTGTTTATATAAGTATATATTATATATAAAATTATATGTACTTATACTTTAAAATTATATTAGAATATTTATATAACATATAATCACATATACATCCATACATAAATGAATATATAAGATATATACATGTATAAAAATAGGTTTAAATCTTTGACATATGTGTCAAATTTCAGCACATGTTTTTTGGCATCTTTTAGGATGGTTATATATTTTTCTTATGCTCAGTTCATGTGGTAATTTATATTTCTAAATGTCTACTATGAAACTACTCTCATTTCCTGGAATTAAACTAATTTTATTATAGTGTTTCATGGTTTTATATATCTTTCCACATACTTTGTTAATTTTTTGTTTGAAAAATTTTGTAACTATCATGTTCATTTTCATGTCTGTCCATGTCTAACTTAGGAATCAAGATGATATTGACCTCACAGAGTGAAATGAGGAGAAAACTTTGCTCTTTCTATAATCTCTGAAAATGTTTTCCTACTGTGCTGTGGAATATTAGAACATACTACTTCCATCTGACCTTGTTTTGGTACCCATTATCCAATCTCTGTCTCTGTTTCCTATCACTGCACTTTTCTCAGCCTTTAGTAATCACAATTCTTAGTTAACATCATCTATTTTTTTGATTAGCACATTTGAAAGAACACATGTGGATATAGTGTTTCTCTCTCTACTTGGCTTATTCCACTTAACATAATGACCACCAGTTCTATCCATTTTACTGCAAAAGTCAGGATTTCAATGTTATGGCAGAATACTATTCCATGGTATATGTGTGTATTTTTTTCCTTATCTGCTCATCCATAGATGAACTTGCAGATTGACTCCATATCTTGGCTATTGTGAATAATGCTGCAATGAACATTACAGCGCAATATCTCTTTAAAAGGTGATTTGTCTAAGAGTCAAAGGGATCATACAAACAAGACTAGTGTCTGCTAATACTAACTGATAGAATAAAAAATGGAGAGAACGATCCATCATGGGAAGCGGGATACACAGTAGACTCATAGAATGGCAGATGTCCTAAATAGCACTCTGGCCTCAGAATCAGCCCTGAAGGCATTAGAATATGGCTGAAGAGCCCATGAGAGTATTTCAGGAATGGAAAGCCAAGACACTCTGGAAAAAAAAGAAGAAGACCTAAATGAAATATCTCTGTGAGTGAGATCCCAGTGGAAAAAAAGGGGCCATCAAAGAAGGAGGTACCTTTCTCTGAAGGGAGGAGAGAACGTCCACTTTGACTATGACCCTGTTGGAATAAGATTGAAGTCGGCGAACTCAAAAGGCTTCCATAGCCTTGGCAACTCATGACTAGAGCCTAGGGAGATTACTGACGCCATAAAGAAGAGTGTTAAATTGTTAAGTCAACAACAGTAGTCACTGTGTACTTACTTCTCATGTGGGATCTGTCCTTAATATGTTGTCCAATGTGAAGCAATGCTATAACTATTACTGAAACAGTATTTCACACTTTGTGTTTCTGTGTGGGTGCAAACTGATAAAATCTTTACTTAATATATACTAAATCAATCTTCTGTATATAAAGATAATTGAAAATGAATCTTGATGTGAATGGAATGGGAGAGGGAGTGGGAGATGGGAGGGTTGCGGGTGGGAGGGAAATTATGGAGGGGGAGCCATTGTAATCCATTAACTGTACTTTGGAAATTTATATTTACTAAAGAAAAAAAAGGTGATTTTACTCCCCTTGCATATATACCCCAAAGTAGGATAGCTAGGTTATATGGTAGATCTGTTCTTAGTTTTTTGAGAACCTTTCTATTGTTCTCCATCATGGCTGTATTAATTTGCATTCCCACCAAAAGTGCATTGACTTTCCCTTTTCTCCATGTCTTTGTCACCATTTATTTTTTGTCTTGCTGCACGTATTTTTATGCAGAAATGCAAAATGTTAGGATGATCTTCTGAAAAAAGCAAATATGCAAAGAGTTGTGCCTCTACAAAAAACATTGCAATGTTATTTATAATATTAAAACATGTAATTTGGGACATGCTCAATTGGACTTGCCCCAAATGGTGGAGTTAGAAACATGCCAGGGGATTCCAATACAATCCCATTAAGGTTGCATGTACCAATGCCATCTCCCTAGTCCAAGTGATCAATTTCAGTTCACAATTGATCACACTGATAGGTCTAAGAGTCAAAGGGATCACACAAACAAGACTAGTGTCTGCTGATACTAACTGATAGAATAAAAAAGGGAGAGAACGATCCAACATGGAAAGTGAGATACACAGCAGACTCATAGAATGGCAGATGTCCTAAATAGCACTCTGGCCTCAGAATTAGCCCTGAAGACATTCGGATATGGCTGAAGAGCCCATGAGAGTATTTTAGGCATGGAAAGCCAAGACACTCTGGAAAAAAAAAGAAGAAGACCTAAATGAAAGATCTCTGTGAGTGAGATCCCAGTAGAAAAAAGGGGCCATCAAAGAAGGAGGTACCTTTCTCTGAAGGGAGGAGAGAACGTCCACTTTGACTATGACCTTGTCTAAATAAGATCAGAGTCAGTGAACTCAAAATGTTTCCATAGCCTTGGCAACTCATGATAGAGCCTAGGGAGATTACTGTCACCATAAACAAGAGTGTCTATTTGTTAAGTCAACAACAGGAGTCACTGTGTACTAACTCCTCATATAGGATCTCTGTCCTTAATGTGTTGTCCAATGTGAATTAATACTATAACTAGTACTCAAACAGTATTTTACACTTTGTGTTTCTGTGTGGGTGCGAACTGATGAAATCTTTACTTAATATATACCAAATCGATCTTCTGTATATAAAGATAATTGAAAATGAATCTTGATGTGAATGGAATGGGAGAGGGAGTGGGATATGGGAGGGTTGCAGGTGGGAGGGAAATTATGGGGGGGAAAAAGCCATTGTAATCCATAAACTGTACTTTGGAAATTTATATTCACTAAATAAAAGTTTAAACATTAAAAAAAAAACATGTTAAATGAATTAAATATTTGTTAATAGATAATTGGTTGGATAAATAACCAAATATTCAAGCAGTGAATTTCTCATACCCACTAAAAATGTTTTCCAATTATTAGGATGATTATTTTCTTGAAAGTTTTGAAAAACTAGGACTGATAATCAGTATGCATTGGCATTCCTGTTTCCACATTTTGCTTTTAATATTTATTTTGTTTATTTGAAAGGCAATGTGACAGAGAGAGAGAGAGAGAGAGAAACAGAGGAGAGAGGAGAGAGAGAGAGAGAGAATCTTATGCCCACTGGTTCACTCACCAAGGGCTGCAAGTCACATCTGGGTCAGGTAGAAGCTGGGAGCCCAGGGACCGGTGCTGTTGCGCAGCAGGTTAAGGCCCTTGCCTGTAGCGTCAGCATCCCATATGGGTGCCAGTTCTAGTCCCAGCTGCTCCTCTTCCAATCCTGCTCTCTGCTATGGCCTGGGAAGGCAGTAGAAGATGGTCCAGGTCCTTGAGCCCCTGCACCCATGTGGGAGTTCTGGAAGAAGCTCAGCTCCTGGCTTCAGATCAGCGCAGCTCCAGCCATTGTGGTCATCTGGGGAGTGAGCCATCGGATGGAAGACCTCTCTCTCTCTCTCTCTCTCTGCCTCTCCTCTCTCTGTGTAATTCTGACTTTTAAATAAATATATAAATCTTAAAAAAAGAGAGAAGCTAGGAGCCTGGACTCCACACAGATCTCCCTCACAGGTGACAGGTGGCCAACCACTTGGGCCATCTGCTGCTGCTTTCTCAGGAGCATTAGCAGAGAGCTGGATTGGAAGCAGAGCACTGGGACTCAAACCTGTACTCTGCACTCGGATATGTGATACTAGCTTCATAAGCAGTGGCTTAAATAGCTGTGCCACAATGCCAGCCACATAGATTTTTTTGATTTACATCTGTTCTTATTGCTTAGAATGCACACTCTATTCATTGCTAATTGTTTTAATTTATGCCTTGCAAAACTTACTTGTAAAATAATGTGACTTTTACAACTTAATTTTATAGAACTCCTCAAGCTTTCTACCTCTTCTTGAGCTGATTGTGATAAATTATTTGGAGGAAGGATTTGTTCATTTTATCCAAGTTTTCAAGTCCATTGCTACAAAGATTATCATGTTATTCTTATCTTTTGCATACTTCTTTTATGTCTGTAGTTATACTCCTATTTCAAATGTTTTTTATTTTTATAAAAATTTTACTTAGGTTATACAAATTTCATGAATTTCATATATACAGACTTAGGAATGTTGTAATATTTCCCACTCTACTCTCTCCCACCCTCGTTCCAATGCTTCTTCCAACTCCCTCTCCCATTCCCATTCTTAATTTTCACAAGATCTACCTTCAGTTTACTTGTGATCATAAAGTTAACCCTACAGTAAATAAAAGAGTTCAATAAATAGTATGAAAAAAAAAAACTGTTCCTCAACAGAAGAGACGAGGGCTGTAAACAATTGTTAAATCTCGGCAGGTGCCATGGCTGAATAGGCTGATCCTCTGCCTGCGGCACTGGCACACCAGGTTCTAGTCCTGGTGGGAGCGCCGGATTCCGTCCTGGTTGCTCCTCTTCCAGTCCAGCTCTCTGCTATGGCCCGGGAGTGCAGTGGAGGATGGCCCAGGTCCTTGGGCCCTGCGCCCGCATGGGGAAGCACCTGGCTCCTGGCTTCAGATGAGTGTGGTGTGCCAGCCGCAGTGCGCCGGCCACAGCGGCCACTGAGGGGTGAACCAACGGAAAAGGAAGACCTTTGTTTCTGTCTCTTTCTCTCTCACTGTCCACTCTGCCTGTGAAAAAAAAAATTATTAAATCTCAAAATGTCCATTTCACTCCAATACATTACATTTAAGTACTCTATTACCTCAGATCAGGGAAACATATAGTATCTGACTTTTGGGGACTGGTTTATATCACTAAGTATAATGGTTTCCAGCTGCATCCATTTTGTTGCAAAAGACAGGATTTCACTTTTTTTTTACAGCTGAGTAATACTCCATAGTGTATATAAACCATAATTTCTTCATCCAGTCAACAGTTGATAGACATCTGGGTTGATTCCATATCTTAGTTATTGTGAATTGTGCTGCAGTGAACATGGGGGTACAGATAACTGTTTGATATGCTGATTTCTTTTGGTTTGGCTAAATTCCTAAGAGTGGGATTGCTGAGTCATATGGTAGGTCTATATTCAGATTTCTGTGCTATCTCCATACTGTCTTCCACAGTGGTTGAGCCAGTTTACATGCCCACTAATGGTGGTCCAGGGTACCTTTATCCCCCACATCATCACCAGCATTTGTTGTTTGTTGATTTCTGTATGACAGCCATTCTAACTGGACTGAGGTGAAACCTCACTATCATTTTGATTTGCTTTTTCCATGATGGCTAGTGATCCTGAGCATTTTTTTCAAGTGTCTATTGGCCATTTGACTTTCCTTTCTTGAAAAATGTCTAGTCAAGTCCTTTGCCCATTTTTTAACTGCATTGTTGGTTTTGTTGTTGTTGAATTTCTTGAACTCTTTATAGCATCTGGATATTAATTCTTTATCACTTTCATACTTTACGAAGTATTTTCTCCCTGTCAGTTGCCTCTTCACTTTTCTGAGTGTCACTTTTGTAGTATAGAAGCTTCTCAGTGTATGTAATCCCATTTGTCAATTTTGGTTTTGATTGCATGTGCTTCTGGGTTTTTTTCTAAGAAGTCATTGCTTATGCCAATGTCTTGCAGGCTTTCCCCAGTGTTCTTTGGTAATTTGATGATATTGGGTCACAGATGTAAGTCTTTGATCCATTTTGAGTGGATTTTTGTGTAACATGTAAAGTAGGGGTCCAGTTTGATACTTTTGCAAACAGATCCAGTTTTCCCGGCACCATTTGTTGAAGAGACTGTCCTTGCTCCTGGGAATGATTTTAGCTCCTTTGTCAAAAATAAGTTGGTTGTAGATGTGCGGATTGATTTCTGGAGTTTCTATTTGGTTCCACTGGTCTGTTTTTGTGCCAGTACCACATTGTTTTGATTATACCTGCCCTGTGGTATGTCTTGAAATCTGGTATTGTGATGCCTATGGCTTTGTTTTTGTTTTATAAGATTGTTTTAGTTATTTGGGATCTCTTGTGTTTTTTCTAGATCTGAGAAGAATGTTGTTCATATTTTGGTTGGGATCACATTGAATCTGTAAATTGCTTTTGGTAATATGAACATTTTGATGATATTCTTTCTTCCACTCCATGAACATGGCAGATTTTTTCCATTTTTTTATGTCTTCTTCTATTTTTATTTATTGGTTTTTAATTTTCATTGTAGAGTTCATTGACATCCTTCACTAAATTTATTCCAAAGTATTCAATTTCTTTTGGAGCTATTGTGAATGGGATTGATCTTAAAAATTCTTTCTCAGCCATGGCATTATCTGTGTTTACAAAGGCTATTGATATTTGTCTGTTAACTTTATAACCTGCCACATTACCAAACTCTTTCATGAGCCTTTTGGATCCCCTATATATAGAATCATGTCATCTTCAGATAGCAGTAGTTTGACTTTCTGCTTCCAGATTTATATCCCATTGATTTATTTTTCTTGCCTAATGTCTCTGGCTGAAAGTTCCAGGACTATATTAAATATCAGTCAGTGGTGAGAGTGGACATCTTTGTCTGGTTCTGGATCTTAGGGGGAATGCTTCCAACATTTTCTCATTCAAGAATGCTGGCCATGGGTTTGTCATAAATTGCTTTGATTGTGCTGAGGAGTGTTCCTTCTATACCCAATTTGCTTAAGGTTTTCATCATGAAATGATGTTGTGTTTTATCCAATGCTTTCTCTGCATCTATTGAGATGACCATATGGTTTTTGTTCTTCAGTTTGTTAATGTGATGTCTCACAGTTATTGATTTGTGAATGTTGAACCACCCTGCACACAGCAGATAAATCCCACATGGTTTGGATGAATAATCTTTCTTGTGTTGTTGGATTCAATTACCTAATATTTTTTGAGCATTTTTGCATCTGTGTTCTTCAGGGACATTGGTCTATAGTTCTCTTTCTCTGTTGTACTTTTTTTCTGATTTAGAAATTAAGGTGATGCAGGTTTCATAGAGGAGTTTAGGAGGATCCCCTTCCTTTCATTTGTTTTCAATAGCTTGACAAGAATTGAAATTAGTTCTTTAAACATCTGGTAGAAGTGAAGCAGTGAAGCCATCCGATCCCGAGCTTTTCTTTGTTGGGAGGATCTTTATTTCTGATTTAACTTCCATCTTGGTTGTTGTTCTGTTTAGGTTTTCTATGTATTCATTACTCAATTTTGGTATATTGTATGTGTTCAGGAATCTATCCATTCTTTCTAGATTTCCCGGTTTATTGGCATATAGCTCTTTGTAGTAACTTCTGATGATCCTTTTTATTTCTGTGGTATCTCTTGTTACATTTCCTTTTTCATCTCTTATTTTATTGATTTGGATCATCTCCCTCTTTTTGTTGATTAGTTGGGCCAATGGTATATCAATTTTGTTTATTTTTTCAAAAAAAAAACAGCTCTTCATTTCAGTGATCCTTTGTTTTTTTTGTTTTTGTTTGTTTCATTTCTGTTTATTTCATCCCTAATTTTAATTATTTATTTGGGGTATGGTTTATTGTTGTTTTTCTAGATCCTTGAGGTGCATTGATAGCTCATTTATTTGGTGTCTTTCCAATTTTTTCGTGGAGGCACCAATTGCTATGAACTTCCCTCTTAACACTGGTTTTCATGTATCCCATACATTTTGATATAATGTATTGTATGTATTTGTTTCCAGAATTTTTTTGTTTCTCTTTTGATTTCTTCTGTGACCCATTGTTCATTCAGGAGAATGTTTTTCAGGTTCCATGTGTTTGACATGATCTAGGGATTCTTGAATTGGTGATTTCTAGCTTCATTCTAATGTGCTCAGAGAAGATGCATGGTATGATTTCAATTTTTTGAATTTGCTGAGACTTGCTTTATGGCCTGGCCTAACCTAGAGAAAGTTCCATGCACTGGTGAGAAGACTGTGCATTCTGCAATGATAGGGTGAAAAGTTCTGTAGATTTCTGTTAGGTCCATTTGCTCTATAGTGTTGATTAACTGATTAACTGATTAGTTGATTTTCTGTCTAGTTGATCTGTCCTTTGCTGGAAGTGGGGTATTGAATCCCCCATTACTATTGTATTGAAGTCTATGTCTCACTTTACATCCATTAACGTTTCTTTTAAATAGCCAAATGCCCTGTAATTGGGTACATATATGTTTATTATAGTCATATCTTCCTGTTGAAATGATCCCTTAATCACTACATGTTGCCCTTCCTGGTCTCTTTTAACAGTTTTTGTATTAAAGTCTATTTTGTTTGATATTAGGATGGCTACACAAACTCTTTTTGGTTTCTGTTAGCATGTAATATCTTTTTTCATCCTTTCACTTTCGATCTGCATGTATCTTTGTTGGTAAGGTGTGTTTCTTGTAGGCAGCAAATAGATGGGTCTTTTTTTTTAAGATTTATTTATTTATTTGAAAGTCAGAGTTACACAGAGAGAGAAGGAAAGGCAGACACACACACACACACACACACACACACACACACAGGTCTTCCATCCACTGGTTCACTCCCAATTGGCTGCAAGGGCTAGAGCTGCACTGATCCAAAGCTAGGAGCTTCTTCCAGGTCTCTCACATGAGTGCAGGGGCCCACGGACTTTGGCCATCTTCCACTGCTTTCCCAGGCCATAGCAGACAGCTGGATCAGAAGTGGAGAAGCCGAGACTCAAATTGGTGCCTATATGGGATGCCGGCACTGCAGGTGGTGGCTTTAGTGGCTATGCCACCGTGCTGGCCCCAGGATCTTGTTTTTTAATCCATTCAGCCAGTCTGTATCTTTTAACTGGAGAGTTGAGGTCATTTACATTCAAGGAGACTATTGATAAGTAACAGCCTGGCCCTGCAATTTTTCCATAAATATTCCTATTGGTTACTTTGGATTTCCTTTGTACTTTTACTGGGAGATTTTCTGCCTTTCCCTTCTTTTATAGTGATGACCATGTTTCTGTGTTTCTGTGTGTAGCATGTCCTTAAGTATCTTTGTAAGGCTGGATGACTGGTGACAAATTCTTTCAATTTCTGTTTCTTAGAAGGTCTTTATTTCACCTTCATTCATAAATGAGAGCTTTGCAGGGTATAGTATTCTGGGTTGACAGTTTTTTTCTCCTAAGATTTGGAATATATCTTCCATTCTCTATTAACCTGTAGGGTTTCTTATGAGAAGTTCACTGTGAATCTAATTGGAGATCCTCTGAAAGTAATCGCATTTCTCTCGTGCACATTTTAGAATCTTTTCTTTGTTTTACTGTTGAAAGTTTGACTAAAATGTGTCATGGAGAATCTTTTCTAGTCATGTATATTTGGACTTCTATGTGCTTCCTGAACTTGGACATCCCTTTGTTTCTCCAAATTGGGGAAGTTTTCTGTAATTATTTCACTAAATATGCCTTCTAGCCCATTCTCTCTTTCCAGACCTTCATAACCCCATAAGACCCATATGTTTGCTCTCCATATTCCCCTATTAGAATTTCTTCTGAATATCTTCATATTTCTTAACAAACTTTCCAAATTACCTCATCTTTTTGTGTTCATTGTGGGTAATTATTCATATATATTTCAAGTCCAATAATAGTCTGTTAATTTGTGTCTAGAATACATTTAGCATTAATTTTGACAATTTTCTCTTTCACTTTTGTGTTCTATTTGGGTATTTTTTAAATATGTGTGATCTTTTTATAGGCTCTTCCTGTTTGCTTTGTTTTGTTTGAGAGGTCCAAATGAAATGAACAGGATTTTTGTATGGGATATGGATGGTGTAATTTGTGCACTGGGGCCTATTTCTAACATCTCCATTTCTTTCAAGCACTTTAGATGATTTCTGATTAATTTTCACCATCCCACAGTTTTTACATATCCCAAACATAACGTAAGGCATGACTGTGAATTATGATGAGCGCTGGTGGTAATCCCTTACGAAAATAAAATTCTGGAGCTCACCCCATCCATCTTCTGCCTCAATACAGAGTAGGTCTTATTAGTCAAGAGTTACCAGGCAAGTGCATGTAGTCCTGATCTCATTTATCTACAAAATTATACTTTAATTTGCCTATAATTGCCTTAGGCAAGCCTAAACCTAGGGACAGATTGGTTGGCCACTGCTCTTCATGCCAACCAACTAGGCACGGTTCACACGACCTCCTTAGCTGCAGCTCAGAGCTTATCCAGAAGCCCAAGGGAAATGTTACTCAGCCTCATCAATGACAGAATCATGGCTCCAAAGGTTTAACTAGAAGTTAGCATTGCTGAGTGAAAGTTCTCTTTCCCAAAACACCCCCCATGTGGACTGTTCCTAAGCAAATCTCCCACTCTTGACTTTCAGAGTATCATGAAAAATAATGGAATAGGAGTGTATTGCTGGTGATGGGAATGGGAGAAGGAATTATCTTTTCCATACCCTATGTTTCTCCTTAGACCTTTAAGATAATACTGTGCTGGAGTTGCTTTCATTTGATTGCATCTCCTTATCTACGGAGGACTCTCTTCCCTATATTGCACCCAGAAGGCAGGATGCCAAGTCCAGACAGTGGCAACCACAGCCAACCACTGAGTCCCCTAGACTGAGCCACACCTTTCACCCAGTGAGCAATTCACTTAATTCTCCTTTCCAATCCTACAAAGCAGCAACTCAGGGAACAAAAGCTTACTACCATTTACTGGCAGTTCAAAACCAAGTACAATGTCACTTTCTGTATATGCTGCCATGCAATGCTTGTAACAACTCTGTGAAATATAACATTAGTATTTCCAACTTGTAGGTGCTTCACTTGCATCCTAAAGATGTTAATTTACTTTCTCAGGGTTACTTAGCTAGAAAATTGCAGATCCAGGGTTGTTAAAGGCAGCTGCTTCCTTTTTTATATCACCTTTTCTTATGACAATTCTAAGAGGTGGGTGCAATTTCCATTCCACAGTGAGGTCAAAGCACAGAGAGGTCAGGTAACTTATGCAACATCATGCAGCTGGCAGGTGGCAGAGCCACGGAAGTCTGAGTGCAGAGATGGCACTTTTAGCCACAGCTGCTGAGCATCTTCCTCTGTTAATAAAACTAAAAGATGTGACAAGTGTTAATACATTCACTCTTTTATATCCAAAAAGGCCAGATAATGCTAATAAATTTCCACCATTGCCCAGTCCCTCATTTGAACTCTTCATGGAAACGTAACTATATTTGTTTTGATATATAGTCATGACTAATTTTTTCCCTCCTTTGTGGATTGAAGATAGAAGTGTCTACCATCTCTTAGTGCATGATTTCTCAGCCCTAGAGCTACTGACGTGTTGGCTCTCACAATTCTTTGTTGTCTAGGGACATTCTGTGCATTGGAGGATGTTTAACAGAACTGCTGGCCTCTACTAATCCCAATGGCATTTCACCCACCCCAATTATGGCATCAAAATTATCTTCAGACATTACCAAATACACCCTGGGGAACAAAATCAGCCCTGTAGAGAATCACTAATCTAGAGGATCCCTGAGGGTAAACAAAATAATTTCTCTGCCTCGACAATCAGACACTGCCCACCATGAGTTGATGAGTCCAAACAAGAGAGCCCCAGAAGTGAGAAATTACCTTGAGCCTACACTGAGTCAGGGTCCAATATGCACATGTCCTCCTCCCAGCAAGTAAAAGAAGATATGGGAACTGAGGAAGCAGCCAGAGCCCAGGCTTGTACTGAGGAGTCAAGTTTAGAAAACTTGTTGGAACAAATCCTTAGTGAGATAGGAGGTGGGAATGGACAATTATACCCCTCAATGTCTGGAATATCTTAAACATTTGTATCATTTAATCTTTATAATAATACAATGAAGCAGGTGTAATCTATGATTTCCATTGTACAGATTAGGACAGGAATGCCAACGTGATTGAGAGAATTCACCAAGGTTAGAAAAATGAAAGGCCAGGAACAAAGACTAAGTCATTGATGTCCAATGTCCATGCTCTTTGCAATCTACCCTAGGGTTACTTCTAGAAATCACATGGAGCCATTAAAATCCAGTCATCCTTCCATTCATTCACTCATTGGCCATACATAAGCACACATACTTTGGGAAAGTCCTACTGTATCCATCAACAACATAAAAAATAAATTTAATTCAAAAGTTCAGATAAGTGAGAGAGATACAAGTATACATATTTATACAACAACACCTAAACAGTGATAACGACATTGGCAGAGAGTTTTATGGGACCAGAGGCAAGGGGAGCAAAACATAGCCCTGGGAAAGTAAGAGAGGGCTTCTTGGGAGAGATTGTTTGTAAGCCAAGTGCAGGGTTGTTCAGAGTTGACATCTGTCCAAGGAAATGACAGAGATCTCACACTTTCCCATTAAAAATCTACTGCTACAAATTGGACTTTGGATCTGACAACAGAAAAGTACACCACTGCTTTCATTAGAAGGAATGACAGAGGGTATTGGGGTGAGAAACGCCAGATTGGTTTTTTGGATGAAAGGTGCCATTTCTGTGGGGAAACTGAGTAGAAAATCTATTGCCATTCTCATCAGCTAAGGTTCTCCAGAGAAACAGAACCAACAATCGGGGGTAGAGGGAAGACAGAGAATTGCTTACACAGTTGTGGGCACTGGCAAGTCTGAAATCTGTAGTAGGAGAGAAGGCCAGAAACTGAGGCAGTTTCTATATTGCAACTAAGATACAGAATTCCTTCTTCTTCCAGAAACCTCAGTCTTTATCCTTACAACCTCCAACTGATTGGATGAGGCCCAACCTCATTATTTGAGTCAAGGAAACTGCCTTAATCAAAATCTACTGATTTAAATATTAATCACATCTACAAACATCTTCCCAGTGACATCCAGATGAGTGTTTGACCAAACAACGAGGCACCACAGCCTAGCCAAGCTGACATATTAAAGTCAGAGCTATCACACTATTGTTGGCTATTTATTGATCTCCCCCAGAAAAAAAAAATTCATTTCCCATCTGGGAACCCACTGGAGCTAGGAAATTAAACTCTCTACAATCCAATGTGCAGTAGGTTTCAGATCCAGGCAAGTTGTAGCCTGGGAATGGGAAGGAAACACACCCAGTAATTTTTAGTTGAATATTTTACTATCATTCCTAGGGTCATAAATTTCAATGACCCTAACCCTAAAGCAGGTCCCTGGAAGAGACTTAGTGATTTTCATGGTTTTTGTAATTCAAAATCTATTTTAAATATGAAAAAGAGCTTACATTCTAATGGAACCCAAGGTGAATCTTTTAATAAGGTAATAAGGTAGCATGTTTTGCAATTTAAGGAAACATTTGTAGCTCTCTAATATCATGCACTACAATGCTTCAGCTTGAGCTGTGTCCATGCATGGGCATGTGTTTGTTCATTCCTGTCTTTTCTTAACTGACAGAGGGATGAACTAATTTCATTCAGGTCTGATACACCAGTGTATGTCTGAGCATGCATGTGTATATCTAAGCAATAATGTCTTAGTTAATTGGCATGAGTGAAAGAATTTCTTTCCATGACCACAATTTGTTAGTTATATCAGAACTATTATTTTCACACTGGAACACTGAAATTATTGAAAGAAGGAATCCCCAATGCAGAGATTATCTCCTTGGAGTTTACTGTCACTTTTTGATCTCTTCAATAAAGATAGATAGATGGAGAGTACACATTTATAAGGAACACTTCAAACTCCTAACCAGAAATCCTTAATTTTACAGCCAGTTAATTTTTTATAGAATCCACATGTTTCAACAAGGACTCCATACTAAGAAATCTGCGACAAATCTAAGCTAAATTGTTATGACAAAAAAATGTTTGTCCCAAAGTTTCCCCTGACAGAAAAGAGGGTGTCAGAAATCCATGAGAGAAGGCAGGCACAGCCAAAGTAAGTTTGATTATAAAAGCAAAAATTACACTCTGATTCAGTAAACTGATGGGATTCAGGGGTTGGGGGCAGGAGGGGCTGGAAAGAACATGATAAATTATTCCAGTTTAAGAGACAGTGAGACAGTGATAAAAATGTAAATGCAACCCAGTCACGGAAAATTTGCACCAGCTGAATAAATTCAGATGAAAAGCTGAGTCAGCACGTTGCTGATGATTAAGACCAATTGAAAGCACAAAGACTGGAAAAAGAAAACCTAAGAAGTTCTCTGGAAATGACAGATAAATTGACCAAGCATAACAACAACACAAAGATGAAACCGTGTCACTGATATTCAGAATAGGCCCAAACGTTCTGCCAACTCTGGTCAAATAGTTGCACTTGTAATCAAAGAAGTAGGTCTCACTTAAGCCCCAGAGTGATTATTTCTTCATTAATTATGGTCCTGGCTACTCTTTCGTCGGGAGCACATTTAATCTTCTCCCAACAGCAGCATGTGAGTCTCATTTCATCTTGAATCAGTGCACTCTTTCTTTCTGAGCATGTTCTCTGCATGCATAGATAGAAGCTACCAAACCATAGCTCCACACTGGAGCCAGCATTAGCCCTATGCTTCTTAACACCACATGTCAGAAAGCACAAGCTAAGAACAAGTCTTCCCCCAAGTCACAAAGAAATACAATCAATTTTCTCATATCAGTTTGAAATGGATCAAGGCAGCATAAGCAGGAATGTATGTATTTTTCTTATACAGCTCAGTAATTACAAGCATGAGCTCAGAATGCAGGCTGTCTGGATTCAGAGGAAGGCCCTTCACTCAAAAAAAGCCAGTATCCATTGCTCAGCTTCCCTTTGTCATTCTTCTCGCTACCACAGGGATAAGTACACATTTGTTGTGAGAGTTAAATGAATTAAACATGTAAAGGCTTGGGACATGTCCAGTGCATAGTAAGTTCTCAATAAATGTTAGTTCTTATTAATATGTGCTTACATTAAACATCTGTCACCCACACAGGGGTCAGACAAAAAGATTTAAGTGCTTAAGACAAAAATCATCAGGCACTTTATTGAGATTGTGTGCATCTGTTTAACAGCATAAGTTTCCATGCTTGTTTATATGCACAGATAGAAATACATAAAACAATGGACTGCCATCATCTCTCTCAATTTAGTTATAAACCCTTGGGATTCATTTTCCTGCCACAGTGGAGTGAGACTTATAGAATTCTATTAATTCCAGGTAATGAAGTTGTATAACGGGTCCATTCACAAATATTGCTGAGTAGTCCCTGCATGCCCAGAACTGTCTTGAACTACTCAAAGATTTCCCTTTTGGGTGAATTTTGCCATCAGCCAGAGTGATACCATTAGGCCATGGATCGTAATGTGGTATTTGAGGGTTTAGAACTTCCTGCATTGGAGGATGAGAGGCGGTGAAGCTAGATGAGGCACCTGTGGGTTGGAGGCAGTGGATGTGCACACACTCAACCCATCCTCCCACCATCAGGCAAAATATCTTCATCCCCACCACCCCACGTCCCTCACAATCAAAGAAATATTGAACCAGGCAATTATGAAAAGAGAAAACCTTCAGTAACAAAATGGCAGTAGGCAGGGATGTTGACAGTTTCACAGCCACTTCCTGTTAGCAGGTGGCTCAGGGGTGTTTCCCTGGAAATCAGCAGCTGGCAGGGCACAGCAGGCCTGGGAGCTGCCCTGACTGTCCAGACAGTTACACCAACACCAAACCCATCCTGAGGACATCCTGCAGACCAGGGCCATACTGACTGATTCTCCTACTTGCTGCACTGCTGCTCTCCCTGGCTGTATCCAGAGCCAGGGGAATGCCCCTTGGGAATGGGGGGAATCAGCTTACACATGGGTCTTTGTTTGCCATGCTCTACAAGGGGACACCAGAAGACACAGCATGGGCCTCCTGGCCTCCAGCCTGGTGGGACTGCCTACATGGGTAATGGATCAGATGTAGACCTGAGCATGGGAGTTCTGTTTTATTCTTGTTTTTAACCAATTTGTTGGCAAATAAAGAACTTCAGAGCTTCAGCAAAGTTCCTGCAGTGACTTCCTCCTCCTCACCCACTCAGCCATCCGTTTTGCCTCTTCCATCACATGACTTCACCTTTTTTCCGGAACATTTCCATCCAGGCTGATTCTTGAGCTGTGGTCTTTAGTCATAAGGGTGCTGGCTGGACTTGCTTCTTTTGTGTGCAACTCCTATTGTGAGTGACCTCACCTTTGAATTAGGTCATAAATAGTACTCTCATTTTTCAGGAAGTACAAAGCCATTTTGAATACAAGGCACTGTGCTGGGGGGAAAGAGGAGGATTTATACAGAAAAAAAAATGTCACATTTGGTTCTTGCTTTCATGTTGGTAAGATTTTAGTATGTTGTGAGGTTGGATGGGAAGTAAAGGCAAGAATACGGGTCATTCTGATAGAAGAGAGAAGCCAGGGGAGATGATACAGAGGGAGTTTTGGGAAAGTTGTAGGTAAAGGAGAGGGCAGGGCCAGTGAGCAGGTCAGCCTGCTGGGAGTGCGTGGAGGTCACAGGCCATCCAAAAGCACTGTCTTGGAGGAAGCAGAGAGCTTCAGAGAGCAACTGCCAACCATCTCTCCAGTAGGGTTTCCACAATGTGTGTAGGAGAACTCTCCTACATACCACACTTGATGTGGGCCCCACTTCACATTAGTTTATTCAAACTCAAATTTTACACTCAAAGTCCTTAAGGCTATTTCGGACTCTGAGGCTTTGTGGGTTCTAAAAGTCAGTGAAAATCATTAGCTAGGAGTTGGAGATGTCCGAGTCAATTAGAGATTCTCAGGCAGAGTAGCCTGTTTGCTTATCTCACTAATAATAAAAAGTGAAAAACTATATCATTACTAAAGCTATCAATTAGGAATCAAGAAGCACAGGGCACTGAAACAGAGGCCAGATCACTGTCAAGAATCTTATGAAAGGGACAACATGCTAATTGGGCACCTGGCTCAACCACCCATGTTTAAAATAATGCTGGGGAGGGGGGCAGCACTCTGGCATAGTGAGTTAAGCAGCTGCCTGTGATGCCAACATCCCATATGGGCAGCTGTTTGAGTTCGGGCTGCTCCACTTCCAATCCAGCTCCCTGCTGATATGCCTGGGAAAGCAGCAGAAGATGGCTCAAGTACTTTGGATCTTTCACCCACATGAGAGACCCAAAAGAAGCACCAAGCTCCTGGCTACAGCCTGGCCCAGCCCTGGCCATTGTGGCCCTTGGGCATTTGGGAAATGAACCAACAGATGGAAGTTTCTCTCTCTCTCTCTCTCTCTCTCTCTCTCTCTCTCTAACTCAGCCTTATAAAGTAATAAATAAATCATTCTAAAAAGAATAAAATCATGCTGGGACTTAGAAAACTATTTGTATTCCATAATGTGGATGACAGGAGTGAAGACAAAGACAGAGACAGGAAAAGGAGCAGTGACTGAGCAGTGGAATGAATTAGGAAAGGAGGATGACAAAGCGAGAGGAAAATGCTCTTGTGACAAGTGGATCTGTACTTGGAAAAACCCTGGACCAGAATAACCCTAAAGTCTAGTACTATAGGTATCTCCAGTGACCACTTCAGTTTAGTGGCAAAAGTATGGATATTGTCGTTTTGGTCATGAATGCCATAAGAGATCAAATTGAACTACCAACCTGGTTTGAAGGATAGGGCTAGAGGTCAGCTTTCTGATAAGCATGTGTCACCAGCCATCTCCAAGTATGGTGACACAGTGATCCCTCAGAGGGCCCTGGGTTGCCTGCCTGGCATCTTTGCCCAGCGCCCTGTATTGTAGCATGGGCTTGGAACCACATCAAGTTAAAACAAAGATCTGGAAGGATTCTACCTCTTTGCCACCAACTGGCTGTGACCTTTCCCTTTGTAATGAAAACCAAACCAGCCAGATTAAAACTACCAGCACATCAAGTGGGATAATTTATGTGACAGTGCCTTGAAGTAAATAAAAATCACCGTATCCTAGTAAGGTATCATTATGCAAATTGAGATATAATGCAAGGTTCCCCATATCAGTGGTCTGAATGTGCTCCAGAGTCCCTGTCATCTTTAAACATATGCTTTCTCACATGTGACTATATTAGGGTAAACATATGCTGAGAATAGAAGATTTTCCAGACCCTCTAATATCTAGGCAGCTTCAGTGTGGTCAGTGGAAATTAGAAGTATATGGAAGAAGTCTAAGGATTCCGAATTACGTCTTGCAGAATTTGGAGTTGTCCTGGGCTTCCACTGGCATGAGAGAAAGGAGACTGGGTCAAAAGTTCTGGCATTTGTGATTCAGTATGGGCAGGATTGTGCTTCCAGAAGAGCCCTGTCCTCCCCAAACATCAGAAGCCTAAAACAATGAGGATTTATTGCTTGTTTATGAAACATATCCTTCATGGCTTGGCTACAAGTTCTGTCCTGTTATTATCCTCACGACAAGAGGAAGGCCAATGAGGCAGACACTGTCTGGAGCATTGCTATCACCATAGCATAGGGAAAGATAGCTCTCACTGTTTTATACCAACCACAAAATCCTTAGCCGGTGCTGTCGTTTGAATATTTAGCACATGAATTTTTATGAGGGTTTAGCACCCCAAGTCTTACATTAATTGTACCAAGAAGGTAGAAATTAAATCCAATTGTAGCATTTAAAGGCAGGGTCTCTGGGAAGTGACTGGATTGGATTAGGTTGTAGGGAGGAGGTTCTATGATTGCATCATTGTGGCTTAGACATAGACACAGAAAGACATTTGTGTTCTTTTCTTCTATCCGGTGATGTGCTACTCTATCAGTGCATGTGATGGACTCTGCCAGTCAGAACATTTTCACCAGGGGCCAGACCAGTGAGGCCAGCCTACGCTTGGACTCTGTGTCGCCAAACCACGAGACAAAATGAACTTCCTTTCATCACAAAGGTAGCCTGCTGTAGATATTTTTCTACAGTAATGAAAATACAGCCTGGAAGTGAAACTCATCTGTTATAATTAATATTCATTGGCCAATACTAGTCACATGGTACCACCCCTATCAGAAGGGCAGAAAGAAATGCAATTCCAACATGTATCCAGAAAGTAGAAAACCAGAAATACCTGGCCAGTTGCAGCAATAGCAATCACATGATGCATAAACTGTATTGAATAAACTTGAGCCAGTCTACTCAGTTAAAAGGCATACCTTTTAGAAGACTATGGCTGAGCATACAGTAACATTTTCCAAATCCCCTCACCAATACTGTGAAGAACATAGGCCACAGGAGGGCTTTTTTTTTTTTTTTTAATTTATTTGACAGGTAGAGATACAGATAGTGAGAGAGAGACAGGTCTTCCTTCCATTGGTTCACCCCCCAGTGGCCACAAGGCTGGTGCTGCGCCAATCCAAAACCAGGAGCCAGGTGCTTCTTCCTGGTCTCCCATGTGGGTGCAGGGCCCAAGCACTTGGGCCATCCTCCACCGCCCTCCCGGGCCACAGCAGAGAGCTGGACTGGAAGAGGAGCAACCTGGACTAGAACCCAGAGCCCATATGGGATGCTGGTGCCGCAGGCAGAAGATTAATCAAGTGAGCCATGGTGCCACCCCCAGGACGGCTTTTTTAGTACAGGTGTGTACATGAGTTACAATGTCATTGTTGATATCATCTTTACATGGAAGGTTAGAAAGTTAAAAGCTCCACAGGAGCTATCTAGTACGATAAGTTAATGAAAATTTCCATAGCTGTGATTTTTTTCCCATAGACTTAATTGGCAACCAATTGCTAGGGTTACATCAGCCCAGTAGAAATAATGAGCAAAATCCCTCCCGGCTTGATTGGCCCTCTGGGTAAGTGAAGATGATGGGGGACTTGAACTGCTCCAGAAGAGTTCCACTTATAAAAGCAAGAGTAAGAAAACTAACAATACTAGGGCTTAAACCAATTTTCTCAATTCAAAAAATAGGACTAAATACATACATCTTAGCAGTGCATAATACTTATAATAACTCATATCCTGTAAGCAGCACTGTTTTTCCCTTGTGAGAATGCAGGTCCCCTGCTGCTGACCAGACCCCTGCATCGTTCTGAGGGTCCTTGGAGTACATTTCACAGACCTCAGGACTTTGAGCCACCACACCAGAGTACCCCTAGGCAAGGCAGTGCTGCTTCTGCTGTACACTGCGGCTCACCACTGCTGCCCAGTCTGCACACATCTGCCTGTCCTGCTGCTCCACAGGGCACAAAAGTTACAAGGGCTTCAACACCAACTGTGCTGTTTCTGGGCACTACTACTCCTTGAGCATGGCTCATCAGCCCTCTCCACTTGAGCCCTCCTGCTCCCACAATACATCAGACAGTTGGGTGAAGTAGGGGAGGATAACTCCATCCCATTTGCAAGGGGAGAAGGGAGGGATCCCACAGCAGTGACACAGGTGACAAATAACATAGTGTAGAAATGGTTCTATAAGCATCAGTCACAGTTCTTTTGCTCCCAACAATGCAGTCATGGATGACTGGGGCTGTGCCAGACATTGAATGACTATGAATCACCAAAGTGTTCTCAGAATCACTCCTGACTATCCAGCCATTACCTTTTGCAAGAGCACTTTATATAATGTGCTTGCAGCACAGAAGGATGAATAGTAGTAACCTCTATGTGAGTGTGTTGTCAGTGTTGATGTTGCTCTTGTTATTGATATGTGTCCAAGTGCTTTCTGGAGGAGTAATTCTCTCTCAAAGGCTCCTTGAGCCACTGCAACTGGCTTCTGGTGTGACCTTCCTAGGAACAATCCCAGACAAGTCTACACCACTCCTAAAACTCACATAATCCCCACAAGTCTGCCAGCCAGAATAGATTATTCTCATATTGTACATGAGGAAGCAAATTTCAGGGACATTAAATAATTGCTTCAAGGTTACAGAGCGAGAAGTCAAAGAGCCAGGTTTTAAATTCAGGTCTGCTGGCTTTGAACCCATTCTTACTGTGAGTGGCATGGAAGGTGATTTTGCCATACCAGGGGATAACTGCCAATCTCTGAAGACATTTTCAATTGCTATTCCTTGGGAGAGAAGGAGTACTGTTGGTATCTAGTGGGTAAAGACCAGAAATGGTGCTAAACATCCTACAATGAACAAGATAGCCACAACTCAAGTCCCCTGAAAAAAAAATATTTGGCCCAAAATGTCAATTGTGTTGAGGTTAAGAAGCCCTGAGTTAGGGGAAGATAAGTCATATTAAACTGTTAGAAAGGGATAATTGGGGTAATATGAGGAAGGACATACTGAAACACGCATTCATGATTGGAATTTGAAGTAGGATATTGGTAAGCAGAGGTAGAAGGCAAAGAATAGTAGAGAGAACAACATGAACCAAGGAAAGGAAGAAATATATCAACATTCGCAAAGAAAGAAAAGCCCCTGTGCAAGAAAGAAGTGACAGCAGAAATTGGAAAGACACATTAGGGCCCAATTTGGGGAGCCTTGGAATGCTAAGAATTCCAATACAGAGAGCTTGGGTCAAAACAAAACACTAACTGACCTCAAAGTATTTATCTTGGGGCTACAACCACACTAACCACTTAACATGAATATTTGCTCCAAAATTAACTTTTTTATTCATGCATTCTGCATTTCTGCAATCTATGCACTGTTGTAAAAGCAACATGGTCCTATCTCATCACTTAAGGAAGAGAGAACTGAGTCCTGTTCCTTGCCCAGAGTCACAGGCAATTTAGAGACGAGGCTCCAACTGGAAGCAAACCTTGGGATGGGATCCAGTCTACATCCTTGCTATGTTCATGGTCTAACTGTGTACACGGTTTTGTTCCTGAGGTCCCCAAAGCATAGCCATCCTTTCTCCCTTTTATTATCCATCATGATCCTTCTTATATCTGTATTAAGATTGCTGCTAGGCCTTCTCTTCCCAGTTCCTACTTGATGGGCCTAAAATGTGCAAGGTCAAACTCTTGCGCAAACCAAATAGTATTTTTCTACTCTAAAAAAAAAGTGTTATTGAGGAAAGGGGATAGGAATAAATGGAAGGGCTACGATTTGGCCCTTTGGTAGTGGTTTCCCAGAATCATGATTGGGCCCGACAGGTATTTCCCATTTCAGCTTAGCATGTGGGTTCAACTATAATGAAGAATTGAGATTTGGCTAAACAGGCGAGTAATATAATCCTAAGAAAGAAGCCCAGGGACAAATTCAGTTGAAGCGGCTTATACCCAGAACCAAACTTCTTTGACCCACAGAACATTTCACAACCCAAGAGCTCTGTTTTGGATTTTTTTTTTTTTTATTTATTCCTCCCAGTTGGGCCAAGAAATTACATTCCCAAGACCATGCCACTGCAACATAAAGGTTATTTATTTCCAAACAAAGAATTAGGAAATGTGAACTTTAAGGCTTTAAGAGTAACATTAACTCATCTGCAAGAGACAGATGGTATTTAGTATTTTCAATGGAGAGGCTGTTAAATGTGAAAACTTAATACATCTGGGATGAGTCATCAGGATGAGTTAATTCACTAAATCTCAACTTTCACATTTCCTGATTAGATTTTTCCTCTTTTTTGTCTTTTAACCTGGCATTCCTGACCCTTACAATTTTCCATTTAGCATGGAGGAAATACTTTGAATTTTCCTCTATGTGCAATCTCACCTAGGGTCAGTCTAGGATACTATCCTCATGCTTAGTTTAAAATGTTGATGAAACAGTTTTTTTAAAGATTTAAATGCATATCATAGTTTATATATATAAATAAATATATATATGAATATTTTTTTTCATTCTTTCCAAACATCTCCTGTTAGAGTACCTCCAACTACCCCTTGTTTATTTCTGCAAAGTGCTATGTGAGCCCTGCTTATAATATTTATTTAAATTGGAAAGTTAGGATTTTGGTTTTGCCTTGTTTTCTTCAATGCAACCCTTTACTGTGCTAGATTTCATATTAAGTCTGTGAGACAGAACTCTTCACCAGCATTTAGTATATTCAACAGATCATTCTTAAATGCCTCCTATATATGCATATCTTTGGCATTCTGCACTTGGGGAGCTGTGATGGTCCTATATTATGAGAAATAAAATGTTATTAAACATTCAGAAACAACAATTTACTCCAGACTATATTATAATACATTTCACTGCTTTTTTCACTGAGTTACCTATCAGCCCAGAATCTTCACCCTCCATGGGCCTTCCCAATCCTTCCTGCCCCTAAGGATTCCTTAATTTTTTTCTTGATTTCACCTGTCCCCTACAGCCCTGGCTTTGCCCTTGAAGAATGGCTTGTCAGCCCCTTCATAGGGAATCTTCTATTTAACTGAAAAACAGTTTTCTTACTAATATTTGGTTGGAACTTAGAGGTGATAAGTAATCTCATCTCTCCCACCACTACCACTACCTCAACTTTGGAACAATGGAAACTTAGACACAGGAGTCAGATGGCGGAAAGATCAAAATGTTAGCTTGATGGCAAATAAAGCTATTTAGGGTAGTATGGCTCGGGATCACAACCACAAGAGTGTTTCTGAATTCTCAGTGGAGAATTATCTTATCCTTATACACTCTCACTCTTTCATGAGCCCTGATACTCAGGAAGGAGAAAGTTCTCTGGACAGCCTCCAGGAAATAGGCAAAACCAAATGAGCTCAGTAAAGAAGACAAGACTCTGTGGGAAAAAAAAAATCCTACATGGAGGGTCTCTGCGAGACCTCAGAGGAAAGGAAGGGTCATCAAAGAAGGAGACACTCTTCTCTGAAGGGAGAGGAGAACATCCACTTTGCTGAAGGCCGTGTCCAAATAACGATGGAGTCTATGGTCACAAAAGGCCTCCATGGCCCTGGCAGCCCACGACAAGAGTCTTGGATGATCACTGACATCATAAAAAAAGAGTGTTAATTGTTAAAGGAACAACAGTAGTCACTATGCACTTGCTCCCCAGGTAGGACCTCTGTCCCTATTGAATTGCAATATGAGAATCTACTGCAAATTCTCTCCCCACACTGCACTCTATATGTTGTGTGTGGGCGTTGGGGCAAATTGTTGAAATCTATGATTAGCATAGAGATGGCCCTCTATATATAAAGTCATACTAAAAATTATCCATAATGAAGGAGATGGGAGAGGGAATGGGAGGCAGGAAGAGAGAGGGGTTGGGGGGGCATGGGGGAAAGAACCACTGTATTTCTAAAGTTGTATCTATGTAAAAATGCATTCATTAAATAAAAAAAGAAGAAAAGGCAAAGGCAGGAGCAAAGAAAAGACAATTCAGAGGGGACTGAGTCATGAATTCTAAGTCTTGAAACTCAGTCACACAATCACTTCAGTTGTGGTGGACAAAGGGATGTGGTCTCTTCCCTACTGTTTCTTTCCAGATAGGACAGGAGAAATGCTCTCATGCAAACACGAAGAGTGGCGACTAACTCCTCCAATATACTCAAGATTTTATTTTCTTAAACTATTAGGTAGTAGTAGTCCACCAGGGGCTAACTTTTCCCTTGGTTTCTCACAAGCTATCTGACTCTCACTGATGTAGTAAAGTATCTCTTCCCTTATCAACTGCTGTTCCATTATGTACACTACTTAAACCATGGTGGAGAGTCAAAGTTTCGATTTGGAGTACTCTAAAGCAGGTTAAAATGGTACATTAATTAAATACCCTAGGCTTGAAACCATTCCTTACTCTACCCCATCTCAAAGTGTCACCAGTCAACATGCCCAATATAATTCATCTGAAGTTATACAAATCCAAATAAAAGTAAGAAGCCTAAAATACGATGTCAGCAGGATAAGAGTGACTCAGACTTGAATTTGATCTCTCTCCTGATATTAAACTCCCAGGGAGCAATTAAAGACCAAAATTAAAATCCCTCTTTAGCTATAATCCAAAGAAATTAAAGGCCAACATTCTTAAAGACTACCAAAATTAAAGCCCAAATAATACCTTCTCTGCTTGTTAAAATATTTCTTAGTCCCACACACAAACAGCTATGGGTTGAATATGGTTTGCCCCCTGTAAAACTCATGGTCAAACTTAATCCTCATTATGAGATATTAAGAGGTGGGACTTTTAAGAGGTGATTACACTCTGCTTTCATGAGTGGATTAATCTATTCATGTGATTAACAGGTTAACGGGTTAATGGGTTATCTCAAGAGTGGGTCTACTACGAAAGCTGCTTGGCTAGGTCTCCCAGCTGCTCTCTGTCTCTCCCCATGAGATGCCCTCATCACACTGGGACTCTGCCAGGAGGAAGGCCATGACCAGATGTGATCCCTCAACACTGAACCAGAACTGTGAGTCAAAATAAACCTCTTCTCCTATGCCTTACTCAGTCTGTGCTATCAGTTATAGCAACAGAAAGCAGATTAAGGCATAGGGTTCTCAGATTTCTTAATAGAGTATGCCTTTATTACCTACAGCTTTTCACTGTAATAAGGGTGGGTCCTGTAAGGTCTCCAAAATTAAAATAATTAGAGCCAAGTTCATTGCAACATTAATCACAATAACCAAGATATGGAAACTCTGTAGGTGTCCATGGACATATGAATGTATAAAGACATTGTGAGAGGTGCTGGTGCTGTGGCTTAGCGGGTAAAGCCACCGCCTACAGTGCCAGGATCCCATATAGGGGTGGGTTCAGGTCCCAGCTGCTCCACTTCCTATCCAGCTCTCTGCTATGGCCTGGGAAAGCAGTAAAGGATGGCCCAAGTCCTTGGACCCCTGCACCCACATAGGAGACCCAGAAGAAGCTCCTGGCTCCTGGCTTCAGATTAGCACAGCTCCAGCCGTTGCAGCCATCTGGGGAGTGAACCAGTGGATAGAAGACCTCTCACTCTCTGCCTCTCCTTTCTCTCTCTGGGTAATTCTGACTTTCAAGTAAATAAATAAATCTTCGTAAAAAAAAATACATTGTGAGAAATACATATGCATATATGAATATTATCCAGCCTTAAAAAGAATAAAATATCCTTCCATGTGTCACAAAGTGGATAAACCTAAAGAACAATTAGCTAATAAGCCAGACACAAAAATGAAAATACTGCATAGTCTCATATATATGGACTAAACAAATAAAATTTATAGAATCAAAGAGCAAGGATGTTGGTTACAAAGTAAAAGTTGCAGTTATGTAGGATGAATAAGTTCTAGAGACAAAATATACAGCATGGGGCTGTAGTTATTAAGACTGACTGAACACTTGATATATACTGGGAATAGAACTAAAGTGTTTTCATCACACACAGAAAAAGGAACTTATGGGGTCCAAGTTAGTAGTAACTTGGACTTCAGGGTTATTGCACCACCCCTGCTATGCTGACGTCTGGATTTTTTGTTATTTTAGAAAAATAGGGGTAGGTGTTTGGAACCATGATTAAGATGCCACTTGGGACACCCACATTCCAAATCAGAGCACCTGGGTTCAAGTCTGAGTTCCACTCCTGATTCAAGCTTCCCACTAATACAGACCCTGGGAGGTAGCTGGTAATGGTTCAAATAGTTCAAGCTTTGCACATAGGAAACCCCTATTAAATCCCCAGCTCCTGGCCTGGCCCAGCCCCAGATTTTGAGGGCATTTTAAGTGTGAACCAGTGGATCAGAACTAGAGCACTTTCTTTGTCTCTCTCTCTCACTCTCTCTCTCTCCCTCCCTCTTTTCCTCCCTCCCTCTTTATGTTTTAAATAAATAAAATACTATTTCTTTTAAAAAGTAAATCTTTAAATCTTTAAAAATATACTATTTATGTGACTTTTTACATAAAGAAACTTTTAAACAATTCAAAGCAAAGAGAAAAATCCTTGATCCAGCTGTATCTTGCAGGTGACTCTTTGATGCTGCCCAAAGCATACAGCTCATTACAGGAGAAATAACCTATCAGCATGCACTTTCCCTCCTTTTGGGGAAGCAACTTTGACCAGTGCCTACTGTTGTAAATTAAATTGATGACATGACTGTCACCAGATTTCACCATGGAGTATCATTGTTTCTCATAGAACCTCTTGGTTTTTCTTTTGAACATCATGTTCCTATCCTTGCCTCCAGTCTAGCCCCAATTAGAGCTTTTTCTTAGGTTGATAAATCTTGCCTCATATAGAATAGTTTTGATGCAATATTATGTTAACATCTATATGTCTTCCCAAAGACCACCTTCAAGAAGTAACAAAGTGGGGGGGGGGGGGAGACAAGAATAAAAATAAATATCCTGCCACAAAATGCAAGGTACTGTGCCTGGTCTTTGATTCCTCTTCAATATTTACCAGCTTCAGATCTTAAAAGGTTCACAGTTAGTCTGCCAGACACAGTATTTTCTCCTGTACTGATGTTAGATCTTTGGACATGACATGGGACACCTGATAAGTGTGGAGGTTTATGGAACTCAGAAGAAGAGTAACCCCTGCACTGGGTATCTGGGAAGGCTCCATGAAGGCAAAATTGGCATTCTCTACCTCCTTTTCCTATCCCTACTCATAAATTTGAAGGAAGAGGATCAAAAAATAAGTATCCTAGCAGAGGGAACAGCATTCAGGGATTTGAGCAATCTTGAAAATTTCAATGTGTTCAGAAACATTGTAAACACAGACAAGTTGGAAAAAGTTAGTTAAAAAGTTCAGGTCAGAGAATGAGGATCTGGATTGTCAAGCTGAAGTGTTCCATTATTTTTTAGGCTTTATGAAATGATGGGCAGTGGAAAACTTTGGAGAGCATGGATGGAACTATGATCCAAGGTGATTGACCTGATCACATTATATAAAATAGAAGTAACTGAGGTGGTCT
Source organism: Oryctolagus cuniculus (assembly GCF_964237555.1). Lineage (NCBI taxonomy): Eukaryota > Metazoa > Chordata > Mammalia > Lagomorpha > Leporidae > Oryctolagus > Oryctolagus cuniculus. Next base: position 21,923,188 of record NC_091434.1, on the reverse strand, counting down.
CAGAAGGAGAAAAGGGGGGCTGAAATGGGAATGTATGTACTATGGTTTGACCAGATTTAGCTTCAGAGCTCATATGGGTGGCTAAACCCCTGAGCCCTGAGTTAAGGGCACTAAAATGTTGGGAACTTGAATCAATCTTAGTATTTAGGAGCCTAGCAGGTCCTTAGATCACTAGGGCACACTCTCCCAGGTCCAGCTGCTCTTTCTCCTCCCTGACTTCCCATGTGGTGCTTTATCCTCACACTCCACCACTGCCATTCTTCAACCTCGCCAGATGGCTGAACCATTGGGACTACTAATCTCAGAGTGTGAACCTCCAAAACCATGAGCTGAAATAAACCTGCTTTCCATGTAGCCCATGTCAGGTATTCAGTTGTAGTGATGGAATCTGACCAATCTGGGAATACCTAATGGGATGTCCTGAGCCAAGGAGAGTGAAGACATGAATGACACAGGTTTCTGGACAAGAGTCTTAAGAAAATAGTGATGTATTTGAACAGCCATATTAGGAGAAGAAAAGATAATTCGTTCTATTTCTAATCAGTAAGAAAAATATCAAGGCAGATATGTCAAGCACCCTGCTAAAAATGGTGAGCTAGAGAATAAATAGCAGTAAATTGGAGATTTAATGTTCTCTTCACGTAGGACATTATATAAATCATACAATGAATGAATGTTCCAATAGAGAAAAGAGAAGGAAGGGAGGGAGGGAGGGAGAAGGAGAGAGAGAGAGAAGAAGGAGGGGGAAAGAGAGAGAGGGGAGGGGAAAGAGAGGGGAGGAGGGGAGGGAGAGAGGGAGGGAGAGAGAAGGGAGGAGGGGAGGAAGAGAGGGAGGGAGAGAGAGAGAGGGAAGGAGGGAGAGAGGGGGGAGGGAGAGAGGAAGAGTGAGAGAGAGGAAGGGAGGGAGAGAGAGAGAAGGAGAGAGAGACAGAGAGAGAGAGAGAATGCTGAACATCAGAAATTTGGGGATGATTTTGAGAATCACATGTGTTAGTACAACAAAAATACATGAATGGAGAGATTTCTAGATTGGAAATATGAAACCATTATTATCTCCAAGGAATGGTTTTTATGCCCTTTGGTTTTTACCAATTTTCTCACTTCTACAAACATTAAAAACGATAAAAGTTACTGATTAGTACAATATGCTAATGAAGGCAAAGTGTAATGTGAAAGTCTATTATGATCTTTAAAATTTAAAAAGAACATTTCAAGTGACTTGTTACTATGTTTAATATCCATTTGTGTATTCATTCAGCATTATTCAATAAATATTTATGAACCAACTGTTCTGTGCCAGGTGCTGTTCTAGATGTTTGGGATACATCAGTGGACAGCTTGGCAAAGATCCTTGCCTTCTGTTGCATTCATCCTCTCTTCTCTTGCCAGAACGCAAGGTTGCCAGGGCATTGTTAGGCATTTCAAACACCCAACCTCTCCACCTAATAGAAGACTCCCATCACTATGACATTTGAGTCTTCAGTTTACTTCTCCCATCTTCCAGTTTCTTGGCTGTAGAATGAAGTGGTCACATCTACCTTTCAGGGTGAGGACTGGACGTGGCATGTGGGAAGCAATCCAAATTATGTGCTTTAAATTTTCATTATGAACCATGAGTATAAGCATAAACAGTAATAGATAAAAGAACAGAAATTCTGAACTCTAGGGTTTGATTCTGGTATCATTGAAGGCAGTATATATGATAATAATAAGACATCATTCTTTCTACATGAACAAATATAAAGAGTACAGATAGATAATGGCAGAGGGATAGGTGGATGAATAGATAGCCACACAGATAGATGAAGGATGTTGTCAGTGGTTACAATTCCAAAATAATAAAGATAAAGTAATAGTATTCCCTGAGTATAACCTCAGGTATCCTGCAAAACCAGGAAAGTTCCTTGAAGCCATATCTACCTCTAACATTTTTATAAATGTCTTGATATTTATTTTCACTTAATTGTGCTTCATTTACATGATTTACCAGGAATTTATAAGGATGGTATTAGTAATACTTGGTTTTTATTGAGGACTTTTTAGGTATTATTTAGGTATGTATTATGCTAAGTCCTTTTTCTTGCATCAGTTTACTTAATATTCCCAATTACTCTTGACTTAAATGAAAGTATTTTCCTGTTTCACAGGAGAAATTGAAGCTCATAAGGATTGAGAAACTTTCTGAGATCATGTTGTTGGACTGTGATTCCGCTAGGACTCAAACTTTGGTTCATCAATCCAGAGCTAGGAGTTTAAGGTATACCACGGTTCACTTCGGCCCTTCCCCTCCCCCAGCCCCCAAACGCCAGTCTATCTTGGAGCTGCTTAGGGTGCCATATGTGAATGCCCATGCGTGACTTCTCCAATCATCTAGCTGACCTAGTCAAGGTGGGGTCACCTACACTGCCCAGGAACATTGCCGCCCACACGTGTGACCTAGATGTGAATTTCCCGAAAGAGACTAGAGTCTTCAGTTCACCCTGCCCTTGGCTCAGGTGATTATGGAAGAGGTGCTTCTCCTACGTTCTACTTCTTCCGGGATGATTTATTGAATGTCTTCCTAATAGTTTGTGGAGTGGGAAGGGTAGCATGGATCAGAGAGAGAAGACAAGATTTATACGCAGACTGGGGAGTGCTATAGCACTTCTCACAATGGAGGCTATTCATCAAGACCACCAGGGCCTCACTGACATGAACTCTTTGGATCTGAAACATGTTCCATCAGCCTAACCACTAGTGCAATCTGAGATTACAGGGGCGAAACTGAGCAAGTGGCTGCTGACATGCTGTTAGCTACTCTGACCTCACACACAAGGCTGTCTTAGATTTATGGGCTCCTCATCTCTACTCATTCCCCCCTTCTCCCTTTTTGTGGCTTATAAAATGACAAGCTTCTATTTGATACTCTTAACCCAAGGAGATGGTGGCTGGCCTGGCAAATACTAACTTGAAAAAAGACAGTGAATAAATCCAATTGAGAAAAAGTCATGTGCTCACAGAGCCCTTTCTCATTCACACAAGTGTCTGGAGCAGCAGCAAAAGAATAAGTATTTCTCCAACCATCCTTTGCTGATTGCATATTTTGTCTCAGAAAGTAGAAATACACCATTGAAAAAGTCATATGGGGGTCCCTACCCTTACAGAATTTAGGGTCTAATGAGATAAGAGGCATTAAATAAGCCACCAAGAGGAACAGTTAAAGATATGAAGGAGAGGTCCAGAGGTATGTGGGACCCCAGGACAGGAAGGTGCTTCTAATTCTACCTGGGAGGGGTACATTCGTCCAGGAAAAAGGCCACCCTGCAATGAAACTATTGCCTCCAGCTATAAAGAAGAAGATGGTATATCTCAGGTAAAGTGCAGTGGCTTGAACTTATGCCAAAACTCTCTCTTTGAATTTGTTAATGGATTAACTTCTGGCAACATGGCATTTGAGAACAATTACAGCTATCTGTAAATGGTGACTTTGCTCATGAATCAAAGCTACTCTGGAAGAGTTCGGCATCCAAGAGGGATACCTCCTCTTGCCTGAGGAGAACATATGCTCACATGTATCATTGCAGTTACAGCTGATGGTGAACCTGCTGAGCTTTTTCCAACCAGACAAGGTAAACCTAAGACCTCTGGTGACCTGGAGATGCTGGGATACCAGGTGACCCTCCCACTTCAGTGGCTCATTCTGCATGGAGTTCTGCTTTTCCTTTTCCCATGTATCAGGGTCCTCCCACTTCCTTCTCAAAGGGTCCAGCAGAGACCAGAGATGACATGAAGCTTCTTTTGTCTTGTTCAGAACTGGTGAGTCTGTCCTCTCTATATAAAAGACAATCAGGTAAAAGAGAAGAATTTGCTGTTACTTCTAAGTATGGAGCTAGGCAATGTCTCTATCTGGAGGTACAGAGTGGGAATCCAGCCAGGTTTCCTATAGGAAGTACAGGTTAACCGAGATATAAAGGGTGGATGAAAGCCTGGTGAACCTACAGTGGGGGTTGTTCTAATAAGCATATCTTACATGAATATTCAACTCTCTGAATCCTATAGACTACAAGGTATGTAAGATACCAGGCAGGGATGGGGCAGGCTGAGGAGATGATGTTCTAAAGTCATGTTAAAGAAATTAGTTTGTTCTGAGGTCAAGGGGATGCCAACGAGGGTGTGAAACAAAAGAGAGACATGTCCAGATTTTTTTTGTTAGAAATATCATTCTGGCTGCATTAGGGAGAAGGGACGGAAAGGGGCCAAAACTAGAAATAGGGAGAACAATTTGGTGACTGCGGCCATAGCCCTGAAAAACAGAAGAACAGAGATCATGATATGAACACAGAAATGTACACACATAGCAGACATTTTATTTTTCAGAAAAGATTTATTTATTTGAAAGTCAGACAGAGAGGGAGCAACCGACAGAGATCTTTCATCCTCCACTAGTTCACTCCCCAGTTGGCCACAACTGCTAGCACTAGGCTAGGCCAAAGCCAGCACCCAGGAAATTTATCTAGGTCTCCCATGTGGGTGCAAGGGTCCAAACACTTGGACCATCTTTCTCTGCTTTTCCCAGGCCATTAGCGGGGAGTTGGATAAGAAGTGGAGCATTAATATAGAGTTGGATCAGAAGTGGAGCAGCCTGGACTCGAACTGGCTCCCATATGGGATGCCGTCATTACAGGTGGTGGCTTTACCTGCTATGCTGCAATACCAGCCCCAAGTAGATTTTAGAAGCCAGAGTGATCATGATAGATTTGAAATATATGACGAAAGATAGGTGGGGTGGGGTCAGGGATGACGACTGCTGAGTGCCTGACTGAAGCACTTGGATTGATGATGAAATCACCCGCTATCTACTATGGACTGAATGTCTGTCCCCCCATTGCCTCCCCCAAATTGCTGTAACAAAGCCCTAACTCCCAAGGTGATGTTATTAGGCAGTGAGGTCCTTGGCAAGTAATTATGTTGCTTGAAGTCAGGAGCCTAGAGCCCCACCATCACCACCATGGAGTTAGGGCCCTTAAAAGAAGAGAAGTAGACAGAACTTGCTTTCTCCAACTGTGGGAGGGGATAGCAAGAAGGCAGCCAGGAAGGGGTACTCACTAGACACACAATCTGCCAACAGCCAACACCTTGATCCTGGAGTTCTCAGCCTGCAGAACCATAGGAAAGAAATATTTGCTCTTGGAAGCACCCCCGTTTATGGCACTTTGTTATAGAAACCAGAACTGAGACCCTGGCAGAGAAGAGAAGGTGGAAAACCCAGTTTCAGACAACAGCAGGTGCAGTGGAGGGGCTGCCAGATGTCTAAGTGCCTGAGTAGACAGCAGAGGTCAGAAGAGATGTCTAGGCTACAGATAGAGATTTCAGGGCCACACACTTATGAAAGCAATACATAGCCATGGACATACATGAGACAACCAGCAGATGGGCAAAAGTGAGAGGCACAAAAACATAGGGGCACCAACATTTAAGGTAGAGGAGGCTTAGCTTTGCCCACAAAGTTCACAGTCACTGCAGCCCAAAATGCAGAAGAATCCAAAGGTCTCTGAGTCATAGGCAGGTGATCCAAGTACATAATTCTGCCCCCTACAAGAACTTTCATTTCTAGCCTAGCAGCAGCAATACCCAATGTCCACAAAAGGGCTTCAGTAGGCCTGGGGTCTGCTGTCTACACTGTGGATTTGAAAATGCTGTGCAAATGTGAAGTGTTCTACCCAGACTGGGATCTAGTTATTGTTCTCCTCCGTTCTAAAGGCAAAAGAACTGAACTTCACAGAAATTTCTGAACTTGTCTCTGGTCATTCAGCAAAAATAGTAGAGCCTGAAACCATGCCCTGGTCTTCCAATTCAGGTTTATTGCCTTGTCCCTGTCATTCTAAACCACTATTTCTTGCTCCTGTACATTTATGTTAGCTTATTATTTTCTTGACCATACCTGTGGATTCTCTCAAATAAATCCAATGAAAAAAATAAATAAAAAAACCACTTTGGCTGAAGAGGTGGAAAACTACAGCATGAGAGAGTTCTGTGAGCCCTAAGATGCTCTCCTCTCACCACCTCGGCCTCTCGGCTGTTGTTGAGTCCTGCGGAGAGTGGGGAGTCTGAGGCTCAGGCCATGTTTGTCCCTGCTCTTGCCTCATGTTTTCTATTTCTGCTTCTCCCCATCATGGATAATGAAAGTTGACTGGCTTGCTTGGGTTTCCTTTCTCTCTGACACTGTCATTTCCATTTGCCGAGGCTCATGCCTTTTTAGCACAAACTTGTTGTGTTTGGGCTCTAATTTGCCAGGCAGTGATAAATTCCAAGAAAAACCCATTCTTATTGAATTATTTTTGGAATGTTATGCAAACATGTCTAAATTATGTGGCAGCCAACTCTGCTTGAAGATCTGGTTTTGACTTCATGTTAATTCAAGTAGAAGAAAGAAAGGAACAAAAAGCTCAGATTCTGAGTGCCATCATTCATGCTCGGGGGGATTTTTTTAAGTCTGTACCTTTGATACAGGGGCCAGTCCTCCCTCTCAGCACTCCAAGAGTGAACCTAGAACCCTCATGGAATACACTGAGTGAAAACTTCAGTTCTCTAACAGAGGAATGGCTGGGCAGATTGAAAGCCTATCACTGCACATAGGGCAAAGTCATGATCCCCTTTCTGAAAGCCTCAGGCAAGACTTCTTTCCATGTGATGTGGCAGGAATCAAAGTTCCCTTGTCTCAGAGGACTCTAAAGCAGAGACAAACAACAGCGAAGGCTGTTCCCCACCCATGTGCTCTTCATCACCATCTCCAAGCAATAGATAGCCCTGCTAAGCTCTAGCTCCAACCCCAGTGGAGCCAATACAACCCTGATTCTAGGAGTGGCAACTTGTTTTTCCATTTGTACACCTTCTAGTCAAAATCCCTCTTTTTATGTAACATTCTATCTCCCACTTGATATTTTGGAACTTTCTAAGCAGGGAAGATGGAAGCCTGGGGCAACTATGATCTTGTTATCACAAAAGAGACTCTTGTCTGAGACTAAAGTCAGAACAGGAGGATAGCGGTAGAGAGATAGAGTGGGCAAAGTCCTGGACATACTCTCTGAGCACCTGCTGCAGTCCACACCCAAGCCACGTTCCCTGGAGCTCTAGAAATACAAGAACCAGTAAAAGCAAGATTGTTAAGTATTCAGCTTTTTTAAATCCTCAATTTATTCATCTGAAAAAAATGAAAAACATAGCACACAAGGATTTTAAATGTTTTGTTTATAATATTCAAAACTCTCTTATGTGCACGTGTCTGACTATACAAAACAGAACTCATGAAGAAGAAGACTGAAATGCCTGAATTAAAACTTTTATTGCTATAGTGCAAACTGTGCCCCATTGTGCTGAAAGATTCCAATCAAAATTCCTCCTGGCTCTCCCAGCTGACCCTGTCTACATTTTCAGCCTTATCCCCCAATATCCTTTACCTCCCCATCCCTCAGCCAGACCAACCTTGCACTATTCTCCACGTGCCCTCGGAAGTGTCCTGTATGTACCTCAAGCACAGATTGTCCTAGATGGGATGTCCTCTCCATTCCACAGAGCCGACATTCCATCCTGCAAGATCCCAGTAAGGATGTGCCTTTCCCAAAAGGCCTCCCTCAGTTCCCTGTCCTCAACTCCACGTCTGAGAGCATGTTTCCGTCTCTGAACCCCCAAGGCACTTTATCTGGTCCTGGCTTAAGCTAACTGGATCAAGTTCCCCTTCTGTATTCTTCCAGACCCTCTTGGTGTCAACCCCAGGTGACAATGAGTCTAGAAGCCCTGGGTCAACTCCAGCCAACTGCTCAGGGGCACAACCTGTCAGTCCTTGCTTCATGCATGTGCTCCAAACCTTTGGTCTCCCGTCTTGACATAACTGTTACTACTGAGGCATGAGGCATCAGGTCCAATACCTGGATCTCAGTGAGCACACACACATGTTCGGGGGAATCAGTGCTCCCCAGATGGAAACTTTCACCAGTGGATGCAGTGGCTAGTGAATAATTTCTGTGGTCTCCTTCCCCTGCTCACCATATACTTTCCTGGGCCCTGCTAGGAAAGTCTTTCTTTCTTTCTTTCTTTCTTTCTTTCTTTCTTTCTTTCTTTCTTTCTTTCTTTCTTTCTTTCTTTCTTTCTTTCTTTCTTTCTTTTTTTTTTTTGACAGGCATAGTTAGACAGTGAGAGAGAGACAGAAAGAAAGGTCTTCCTTCTGTTGGTTCACCCCCCAAATGGCTGCTACGGCCGGTGCTACACAGATCCAAAGCCAGGAGCCAGGTGTTTCCTCCTGGTCTCTCATGCAGGTGCAGGGCCCAAGCATTTGGGCCATCCTCCACTGCCTTCCCGGGTCACAGCAGAGAGCTGGACTGGAAGAGGAGCAACTGGGACAGAATCTGGCTCCCCAACTGGGACTAGAACCCGGGGTGCCGGGTGCTGCATATGGAGGACTAGCCTAGTGAGCCACGGCGCCAGCCGGGAAAGTATTTCTTTAAGAACAATTGTTACATTGGATGCTATGTGGTATATAACTCAGTAAACACCCTATGCAATTGTTTCTTCCCTTTCCTTCCTCATCTCCTTTTCTCCTCCTTCCTGCCTTTCTGAGTGTGCAGTCCACTGTAAAGAAGCAGCAATGATAGTTTTTGCATTTGACTCTGTTTTCAATAGCAGAGAAAACTATCACTTTTTATTTGCTCTCACACTTTTTTTTTTTGACAGGCAGAGTGGAACGTGAGGGAGAGAGACAGAGAGAAAGGTCTTCCTTTTTTTGCTGTTAGTTCACCCTCCAATGGCCTCCGCGGCCGGCGCGCTGCAGCCAGCGCACTGCGCTGATCCGAAGGCAGGAGCCAGGTACTTATCCTGGTCTCCCATGGGGTGCAGGGCCCAAGCACTTGGGCCATCCTCTACTGCACTCCCTGGCCACAGCAGAGAGCTGGCCTGGAAGAGGGGCAACCGGGACAGAATCTGGTGCCCTGACCGGGACTAGAACCCGGTGTGCCAGCACCACAAGGTGGAGGATTAGCCTAGTGAGCCGCAGCGCTGGCTCACACTTTCTTAAGCATGTGTCTTGCTCCCACCGACTAGTCTACTTAGGTATGGTTCACAGACTCTATTTCTCATCGCTGTGCTATGATCTCTCAAACCAGCTCCTGGCATGGTGCTGGCGTTCAATAAAATCCAATAGAGTGAATGAATTACAATAGACTTCAGAAAATGTAATGTTAGTAGGGACCTGACGACGCAGACTGGCACACCCATTCTGGAGGGCTAAGAGGCAAGTTTGTTCTTACATTATGACTTTTGTTCTCAAGCCAAAGACCCAGGACCCTATCATATCCCAATACAGTAAGATGTATGATGGTAGGGTAATAATTAGGTCAGACTCTTCATCTAGAAAAGAAGGCAGCAAGGCACCGGGGAGCAGACCAAAGGGAAGATAACCAGAGTGACATCCCTTGAGTATGAAGCAGCTGATGGCCTAGTACGTTTCACCCTGTGTGCAGAGGAGAAAGACAAACTCAGCATGAGGCTGAAGAGTCACTGGGAGAAAGACCTTATTAGAATGGCAGGAGGTAGGACTGGGATGGTTCCAAATGAAGCATGCTAGGAAGAAAGGAGACTGTCTTTCCTTCAGGAAAGAATTCAGCTTTGATGAACTGGAAGTCCCTTGTACGACCACCTACCCCACTACCTCTAATAAAGTTTCTCTTGCATCATGGTGCATTGTGTAGCCCTGAAAACATGTTTATTTCCAGGCCAAAAGTGGCATGTCCTCAACAGAGGGGAGGTATCCACTGGTCTCTGTCAGGGCAATTTTTAACAAAGGCACCTGTGGAAGAAACTGAAACATTATTGACTCATAATAAGGCAGCTAAATGCTCCAGTTCCCTGTCAGCCCTGCATTTGGAAGGAGGACTGTGCATTTTGGACTATGTCCCTGAAGTTCTTGGACCTCAAGAGAGTAATACCAGTTGTCCTCCTAATGAGAACTCATCAGTTAACTGCAAATGAAAAGATGAGACCACAGCCATAAGGTGATGAAGGAGTTCCTCCTGGTCATTCCAGGACTTGCTGAGCCTGTCTGCAATAAGAACACTGTTGACCAAAGCCTTTCTAGGGTTCCACGTGTAGTTGTCACTATTGGAAAGTGTGACCCATGCAGAGAAAAACAAAACAGGAGATGAGGAGAGGAGAGGAGATGAGTAATTGCACCTGTCAGAAAATGAGGATAATGGTTAACGGTGCACATACGGAAGCTCTGAGTTCTGTGGAGAAAAACACAGCATAAACACGTGGAATTATTTGTCCTCAATCTCCCCCAGAGAAGGTGGAGTTGATCCTTGGTGCCTGGTGGCCTGTATCACCTTCCAGCCAACACCATTGAAATTGCCGGCTCACACTCGGTGGTTAGCACAGGCGTTATACAACCTCCGCCTGCTGCCCATCCTCCAGAATTCAGGCAGCTCTAATTTTGCAAAATGCTATTTTTAAAACAGCCAAATTGTTCCACATCATCCTCACTGTGGCCTAGAGGAAGAAGCTGGTTGCCTCACCAGATTTTGGCAACCCAGTCCCTCACTGTGGATGTCTTCTTTCTGCTGTCATTTCATCCTGATTAAGATTAATTGTCCCAGTTGAAGTGAGTCACTGAAAAAGGATGAGAAGGGTGGAGGGAGAGGGCAGGGTTTTTTTTTTTCCCTCCTTACATGTTTGTTCTGAAAGATCCAGAAGAATACAGGAGTGGAGCAAAGGAATTTGAAGTGCGGAACATGAAATAAAGGAGATCAAGTGAAAAATGCTATTATGGGCTCCATGTTTATCTTCAGCTCAGTGAGTTTCAGAAGAGCATGCACTTGGCTGGTAGTCCTGGAGGATGTGACTGCTCCCTGCCAGCTGGAGGGCCTTGACCTGAACTCTCAAAAATCCAGCTGACCTCATCCAGCCTCATCTACCCTAAATAACAAAGTCAGAACACCCTCCCCTTGACAGACTTACATATGCATCCATGTATAAATTGCAACCTCAAAGGGCCATTTTGGATGGGGAAATCATATACAAGCAAAAAGGAAATTGAGTAAGAAGAAGAAAATATATAACCACCAAACTCAAGACTGAACCAGACGGGAAATAAATATTATTTATAGAGCAGTTTTCATTTGCCAGGCATTAGAGCAAAGCTACTTTCTCTAAGGCTCAGAATTGTACATCACCTGAGTGTGTCCTCCCGGCTCTAAAACCCCTACTCCCTGACAAGCCCCTACAGAATTCTTTGTTAACAAAGAAGGGTCAGGGTGCAGCAGTTCAGCCTGTTTGGGGAGTATTTATAGATTACTTAAAGAGGCCTCATCAAAAACCCATGATCACTATTCTCATTCCATATTGAAAACATCTATCATCTGTGCTTTTTTTCCCTTGACAAAAGGAAGAAGGTTTGGCAAGGAAGGAACTATATGGCTTTACTAATTATATGCATTCTATAGGAAACTTGCCATGACCCATTGGGAGGACAGTTGTGCAGGGTTGTCAAGAGACTGAATATACAGGCCAGAACATGGCACATTCATGCAGTGCCATGCAGTGGGTTCAGCTGCTTGGGATGCCCTATTCCACAGGAGAGTGCCTGAGATGAAGTCCCACTTCCACTTCCCAAACACCTTCCTTTTAATGCACCTGTGAAACAGCGGATAATAGCCAGTGTACTTGGATCCTTGCCACCCATGTGGGACAGCTTGATGGAGTTCCCAGCTCTTGGATTTGGCCTGGCTTAGCCAAGGCTATTGCAACATTGTGGGGGTGAACCAGTTAATGGTAAAAATCTCTGTGTGTGTGTGTGTGTGTGTCCCTTTCTGTCTGTCACTATGTTCAAATGAAAAGATTTTTAAAATTTCCACTGGCAAATGCATAAATGAACTTGGATATGGGTTCTTGTCAACTACACAGAGTGTGGCCTCAGAAGTACTTCTTCTCTTTGTGGGTCTGAGAGATTATCCATTCCAACATAAGAATGGATAATATAGGAAAGTATGGATAACAGGTAAGATAGGAAACTAGCCTATCTTCTAGTTCAAGTATTCTCTTCCAGTGGGCACCCTGGAGTCTGTACATCCCAGTGCTGATAGGAGGAGCTGCTGTGACATTCCTTTTCTCTGAAAAGTCCACTTAGAACAAACCCTACTCTACACCATGGGATGGATGAAACTTGAACATTCAGCTCTCAGTTCCAACTCAAGTCCACCCAACAGCTTAGCTAGAGCTTTCTAAAGCCTCCACTGATTCTAATCTAAGGGATACCATACCTGTTTCTTCCCTGTCTAGGTTGTTGACAATAGGTCTGCAGAAATTTGTTCCTCAAATAGTAACTTATCTGTATTCCCTCCAACCTCAGCCTTTGCTATATGGTTTAAATGTGTCCCCTTCAAAATCTTGGTGTTGAAACTTAATGAGAGCCTAATTATATCAAGCTGAAGAATGTTTGTAAGGTGATTAGACCATGAGGGTTCCTATTTTATGAATGGGTTTAAGGCCTCTATAAAATGAAGTTCATGCAGTGTTTAGCCCATTTGCCCTTCTGCCTTCTGCCATGGAAGCATATACTATTCTTCCTCTTTGGAGGGCAGAGCAACTAGGGACCATCTTAGCTGTAGAGACCACCTTCACAGCCTCCTGGCTTCTTACTCTTGGGCTTCCCAGGCTGTGGCTCCGTAAGAAATATATTTATTTTTAAATAAATTACTCAGTTTCAGGTATTTTTGTTAAAAAGCACAAAATAAAAGGACCCAAACTGTTCTATATATACAATAAAGCACAAACTGATGATAATTTAAAGTCATTACCTCCTTCGGAAGTTTGTTGGGGGCCAGTATCAGGCTGCCTACTTAAGTTACAGAAAATGACTTTTTATCCCCCAACAAACAACCAAGGCACATTATCAGAACCCCATCTTTCCCACGATTTGATAGCTTCATAATATTATTCTCCCCCCTTCACTTTCAGATTATTGGAAAGGTTCCCAGCCACATCAACATGTCAGTGCAATCTTGCCAGAGTTAGACAGGATGCAGGTAAGATGGAAGGAACAGTGGCTACTCAGAAGATTGAGCCACGGGATCAGACCTTCATAGCTTCAGGCCCTCATTGCTTTTTCTGAAAGGCCCTCCCTCAGTCCTAGACTTGCTTACTAACCAGAGGATATCAGACAAAAAAATCTCAAGGTGCTTTCCAGCCCAACTCTTCTCCCAGGGCTGAGGAATCTGAGGCTCAGAGACCGTAAGGTGGCCTGTCCAAGTCACAAAGCAAACACAGCCCCATCCCATCCCCTACACCTGCCTCACGTCTCATCCACCACCTTTCAGAGTTCACCTAGTTTTCCCAGTTTCCACAGGACAACGAGGCTTTTACTGAAACAATTTTGGCAACAGTCTTTGCTGGTGACCACCCTAGTTTCTCTGAAATGGAAAATCAGGGGATGTTGCGGCATGCAGGATGAGCAAGGAATCTGAAAAGGAGTAAGGATCCCAGAAGAGAGGCCATTATGACCCCAAAGCACACCCAAAGTCCAGGGCATTCTGGGTATTATGCTTAGTTTTGTTGCTTTGCTGATTTTTCCCCATCATTAGTGTCCCCGCTTAGTTTTACATGGGAAAGAGAAGGCAAGGGTATAGAAAGTCAGGGGAGATATTTTATTGGCCAAAAACTGGCAAGCTCTCATTTCCCTGCTTCATCAGTATGCTTGGCCTGGTGGGTGGAGATGGGTCTTCACCTACTACATTCTCTTGAGCCCTATAAATTCATGCTTTTTAATTTTTACAGAGTAGTTTATGGGCTGTGAAGAGGGGGAGCTGGGGAACCTGTTGTCAAGGGATGCATCAACAATGAACCATCTTTTTAGAGTTATTTTTCTGCTTTTTCTTGTGAGTCATAAATGAGCATTTAGGTTCTCTGGGGGACATAGGAAAGGGCTTTGGGGATACAAAGCATGAAACAGCAGAAAACTCATAAAAAGAGCTTCAGGAAAATCTGAGATGCTGTTTTGTCTCTAGCCAACTTGATTATTTAGAAGGCAAGAGAACATTCCAGCAGATCATCCTCACAGCCTACTCTGAATTGTACAGCCTGCGAGGAGAAGGAAAATGTATGACCCAATGATTTAAGCTAGAATTACTCCACTTTTTTTTAAAGAGTTCACATTTTGGAAGAGTGACACAGGGTGCTTGGAGGCAGAGGATGTGGTAGGATCTAAAGTACTAAAAAATCTAGAATTATTTAAATCCCCTGAGAGTTTCCTTGAACAGCAAAAGTGACACACAACATCCCCATAGCAGCCAGTCATCACTGGGGAAGTCACTGACAGAGAACAAAACCCAAAAGGCAAAGAATCAAATCTAAACTCAAGAAAAATGTTGTTTTTTGAAGAAGAAGCAGCATAAATTGCTATAATTTCAGCAATAGAGTGAAGTTGGAAAAAAGGATCAGAAATTTTTCTAAGTGTTGTCATTTTCTTAAAGCTTGATATTCAAACTTTAAGGAAAGTTAGAAATTCGAGGGGCTAATTTTTACCATCACCAACCATCACCTCCATCACCATCATCAGCACCATTAATATCCCTATCATCAGCAACACCATCATCATGACCATCATCATCATCACCATCATCGTCCTGCCTCACAGTTAAACTTACTGTGTTGGGCATCCTTTGAGTGCTTTGCATACGCTATCTCAGTCTTCACTCCATCTCTCATGAGCTAGAACTGTAATTAGCTGTCTCTCATAGGTCTGGAAAATAGGAAGATTCTCTCTACCATAATCTGAAAATAGGTCACAAAGAGAAGGATCAGTAACATCCTCCAACATCTATAAATTCTGAAGCAAATGCTGAGAGGATTTCAGTTCTTATTCATATTTTAACATTTTCTTTCTTTCAACAAAATAAAAGAGTTAATGTTAATATATGGAAACCCCAAAGGTATAAAGAGGAAACTTTCTTTTATAGAAAAATATTAGATATTTTGTTCCATGGTCAATTTAGAAAGATCCTGGCTGCAAAGATTTAAACCCCTGCCCGTTCCTTTGTTGCCTTTGTTTGCAATGTCTTTGCTTGCAAGGCTTGGGAAGACTTCCAGAAAAGCTACAGTCTATTCATCAGATCCTCTGTGTTACCTCTCCTTCACATAGCACTGACTCCTTAGGAGGTATTCTCCTGAGTAGAATTGGAGAGGACTTGAGCTCTCTGTGGGTGGTACAGTGGGAGGGAAGGTGGCCTTACTAGCAAGGCCTTGGGTCAATACCTGCAAAGCACTGCCAACAGCAACTGTCCACTTAGCATTATGGACACTGGAGATGTGGGTTGAAACTCTGCTCACTACCATTCCTTGAGTTGTGTCACTACAGCTCCCTTGAGTTTTCCTAGTAAGTGCCCCATACCAGAGAGGTGGTGGTTATGTTTTATGCCTGGGGAAGATGAGAAAGGAAGAAAAATATTACTATAAAAGCCAACTGGAAAAATTGGAACTGGGAAAATTGTACTAGGGAAACTCAAAATATGATTAAATCAATTTAGATACTTCTGGGAAGAGGTGTGTGTGAGGGGGTGGATGATGATGCTAATAAACAGTGCATACTTGGAATCTCCAAGTGAGTAGGAAACCAGACTCCTTCCAAGGGCAAGAGTGATGCATTTAAAGAAACAATGTCCCAGGACTGTCACGGGAAGCCCTGTTATAAGTATGACTAGCAAGGCATGGTGCCAGAATCCATGTATTTTCAAATCAATTTGAAAATCCCTTGGATTAGTGAGCATTTTATTTGCCTTTAGGGTGGAACTGCCTTATAGACTGTACACATTTCATTCAGGCATTAAGTTTCAGGCTCTGCCTCTTATTTACTTAGCACTACTCCTGATCAGGCAACTGCCCTTCCGTCCACTTTTTTTGGCTGAGCCTGAATGTCATTGAGATACGATCTCCGGTCAATTAAAGCTGAAAATGTCTTTTCATATATCATGCGCTTTTCAGTTCCTCCTCTGGTTTAAATGTTCATGCCCTGGTGTCGTGGGCAGAATAATCACGCCCCAGAGATGTCCACACTTTAAACCTTAAAACCTGTGACTATGTGACATTAGACAACAAATGAGACTCTGTAGATGCAGTTAAATTGAGAATATTGAAATGGGAAGATTATCCCAGATTATCCAGATGGACCCAATGCAATCACAAAGGTCCCTAAAAGATTGAAGAATAAAGTAGAAGAGACAGAGAAAGAAAAATGACCATAGGAGAGATCCAACACCACCTCCTCAGGACATCTTTGTTTTCCCTCAGGAAATCAACTCTCTTCATTGTAGCTTCTCATGGTATCATACTCCCCTCCTTAGAGCATCATCACTGTCACTCCCGTAGATGAGTTTGTGTGGTTATTCTGTGAATTTCCATGCCCTTCACTAACACAAATGAAGGCAGGGACTGTGCCAGGTTTTGCTTCCTTTTGCATTCCCAACACACAGCAGGTGCTCAATAAATATTTGTTGAATAAATGAGCAAATGAAAGGGTGAACAGGATCTGAGCCTCCTACAGTTCTGAGTATTTTTTAGTGTGGGTGGAAACAGCAGAAGCAGTCTATGATGTACCCCACTGACTTGCTCTTTGCTTCTTATTTTCATATCTTGCTTAGACAATAATTCTATCTTTACATATGGTCTTAATGCATTGCTGCTGAGATAACAGCAGTATTTGTAACTCCAATCAATGGCTCAAGGAGTTTTTAGGGATGGAAAATTTCCTTTTTCTAAGTTATGATTTGTTTTCAGATTATTCTGATTTTTAACATTTGACCCTTGGTAACACCAGTGTACAATAACCTCCATTGTTAAACTGGGATGTCTCCTGTTGCCTTCCTCTTCTCTGAACGTGAAAGACCATCTGCTTATTCAAAGGCTGATATCAAGCCCAGTTTTGCAATACCCCAGGGGGATCCCATTTTCAAATCATCAGAGCAAACTCTATTGAAAATCACATAACTTGACTTCACTCCTGCATTTATTTTTAAAGGATGTTGTAGGTGAGATTACAGAATACAAATGACCATTATCAATACTGAAAGGTTGATAAATTGAATTCAGAACGTTATTGCACACCAATTACATGTAAAACCCAAAAATAAGGTTGAGAGAAACTATTTTTTTTTTTTGGTTGGCACTCTCTCTTATTCTCCAACAACTGCTTGTATCTATAGACCGCAATATAAAGCACAGTTAGATTTTGTACATTTAGCCCTCACAACTTGCCTGGGATGGAAGCAAGGTGTTAATAAGTCTCCTTAATAAGTCTCTTGTCACTCAATTGTTCACTCTCTGTTTATCTAGTGCTTCATTGTATTCTTGTACCTCTTCTGCTGCCCAACACACTGCAGGCCTGGGTAAGTATTTTTTAGGGATAAATGAACACCTAACTCTTTTTAAAAGGAGTATTTTAATTACATCAACAAACATCACCCAGTTAGGAAGCAAAGGGCTTCACATTTGCAACTCAGCCACGCAGTTCCAAGTTCAAGCCCCCTTCCTCTCTGTAGCACATGAGAGGACTCCTAGGGGAAAATGATGAGGGGGTACTGGGAACACACAATCCTGTGTGAATGCAGACACATGGCAGGGAGCTTAAGTCTCTTCAGACAAAGAAAAGGAAATACAGAAGAAAGACAGCATTGAGTTTACTCAGCCAAGCAGCAGGCAGAATGTAGATAGACAATGAACACAAATAAACAAGCAGTGATGCCTGGGATCTTCTCATGCGCCCAGCTGTAGCCCCACAAGCCAGGGACAACCCCAAACTCAAGTAAACTAGGCACACCCCTGCCAGAACAGTCAAGCCCAGGAGATTTTATGGTGCCCAGGATGTTTAAAGAAGCAAAAGACCATTAAAAGAAAGGTTACTTAAAAATATTATTTCTTTATTAAAGGCAAACAGGCAGGATATAAGCTCTATAAACTTTCCAAGGAGAGAACATTGCTGGCATTCCGAATGGAGCAATGATTCCCTTGTATGAGAACCAAGTCTTTCCTATTTCACATTACAGGTGGCCATGCCTGGCATGTTTTTCTTACTGGACCATAATGCAGATGAATGAGCTTTTGAACATTCAAACTGTAACTGGATTTTTCTTGTTGCCCCATTACTGTACCAGTTAGGAAAGAGGCTCGTGGTTAATTATCAGGACAGGCAGGCTTTCCCATTTTTCCTGGTATTACAACCAGGACACTCTAGTTTCTCTCAAATTATACTACATGGATGTTGGCTGGGACCTCCCTTCCCTCCAGATTTAGGGCTTCCTCTAAGATTGCAAGCTGGGGGTAACAGCCAGTGGAGGCTTTTGTCCCAAGCCCTTTCTCTTCTAACTCTAGGCTACATTAGTATCATCACATACATGAATGTGGACATCTTAGGGTTCAGACACCCAACTTCTATCCATATCCAAGCAAACAAAGCTCCTTGGCCACTCTCTGTTCCCAAAGTGTACACACCTGTGGAGTGGTCCACCTTTCAGAGAATGGACCTACGCAAGAGTCTTGTGCAAACCTAGAGAACAAGAATGGGAATCCTTGGGCAGGAGATTCCAGGGTCCCATGAGCCCAAGAGGGCACAGGTTGCAGAATGCTTATTCCCTGTATACACAAGCTCCTTGCCCCATGAGGAGGGACACCTTAAAGAAGAGCCAGAAAGAGGCTATGCAGGGTTCTGGACTATGGGGAGGGGCTCTAGGACCTAGATTTGGGGTAGCACTAATCAGATTTAGGGGAACTTCATTCAAACTCCCCTAAGCCCCCCAAATCCCTATGTAACACCCTGTTTCCTTGGGGCTTATATATTCATATTCTTCTCTTCTGGTTCCCCTTCAGCTAAGCACTTTTCCAGCTTCACACCATACCAACCCAAACCAGAAAGGCCACCACTTCACACATTTTTTAGGGAACAATATTGTCATGCCTAACATCTTATTTTTGGTCAGTTCTACTAAAGATTTAAATGTTGGACAATTCTTTTTACCTTTGATTCCTCCTGCTGCCAAGGTGCAAAGCAAATCTGATCCTACTATTACAGGGAGAATTTGAAAACCATCTTTTAGGGCCTTTTTCCTTGGTATTTCACCCTCCATACAGAATGATTTATCAGGGCCCTAAGGGAGATTGTGGTGAGCACAAGGTTCTCTTCATTTATATGAATATGATCATGCTACACATGTATCTGTGCACAAGCACACATAATTAAAGTTCAATGGAAGAGAAACACACATAGGGATCATCCAGGGGGCATGAGTGGCAGAACAAAAGAATAACATTCCCCTGGGCTATTTACTCCTGTCTGAGCTGGGGAAACTGGGGAAAAATTGTGGTTTGCTCAAGGTAAGCATCTACCAAGTGTTGGGCTACAACTAAAAGCTAGCACACATGACTACAATTTCAGTGCTCTTTTCTATTGATCCATCAAAAGCCACAGATTCATTAGGTAATATGGTAGATTGTATTATGGTCCAGCAAATATCTGATGCCTCCCTTCCTGCTCCATGGGAGAGTGTATTCACCTCTTTTTATTTCAGGAAGAAGAGCCCTCACTGCTACGGTCTGCGTCTGGCTTGGCTTGAGGGTGTCACTCAAAGGCTCATATGTCAGAAGCTTGGTCCCTCCTGTGATATTGTTGAGCCATGATGGAACATTAAGAGGCAGAGCAGAGTGGAAGCTAAATATATTATTGGGGGTTCTGCCCTTAAAAGGAATTGATGTAGTTCTCATGTTACCCAAGTTGGCTTCTGTGAACCTGGTTGTTATAAAAAAAAGCAAGACTGGTCCTTTTTCATTCTCAGGTTTCCTATCCTACCATGTGACCTCTGTCATACACCCTCCCACAATGATCTTTCCCTATATGACACCCTCCCTAGAAATTGAACCAATAAGAACATTCAGTCATGGACATTGGACCCCCAAACTGTGAGCTGAGCAAACCTCTTTTCTCTATAAGTGACCAGATTTGGATATTTTGTTATAGCAACAGCATAATAACATTGTTATCCACTTATCTGAAGAGTTTGAGAAATTCATGGAATACACCCAAACTCAATGTACAGATGGCACCAAGCCCAGTCAAGCCCAGTTTGGATCACCTGAGCTCCAGCAAGAAATCAATGCTTACTTTTGTATAACACTCAGTCCTGTGGTAATTTGTAAAATAAAATTTTAACATATCTAACTTATGCACAGGTACATAATCTGCCTTCCAAGCTACCCTAAAACAGTTCTACCAAATGTTTCTCCTTTGACTAGCATGAGTTACCAATAGGTTTTCTTGCTGCCTAACACTTAACCTGAATGTCAGTGTCACACATCGCAGGTTTTCTATTGCATTCCATTTCTGGTACCAATATTTGTATTAGTCAGCTCTATTCACTTAAAACCAGCAATAAACTACCCAAAAATCTCAGTGGCTTACAATGGCAAAGTTTTATTTCTCACTGACCTTTATGTTGGCTGCTGTTCTTTTTCATGGTTCTCCATTCTGAGATCCAGGCTGGAGGAAAATCTCTCCCTAAAACATACTATTCTTGCAAAAGAGGGCAAAGAGCAACATAACGTGGTGATGCCTTTTGAATCTTCTACACAGAAAGAGCCTGCATCATTTCTGCTCATGTTCTATATGCTGATACAAGTCTTGTGGCCATAACTGTGTATGGAATGGGTGAGTACAGCACTCTCAAACAGCTAGAGACTAACTAACCAGGGACAATCATGCCATAATACACACAAATAGTAACCTCCTCCTCACCTTCAAGAGGAAACACAAAGTGTCATCTCTTCAGTACCCCTCTGTGGAGACATCTCTCTCCCTTTCGTGTTCTACCAACATTGAGGCGTGAATAAATACTTTCATGACAGTGTGCTGTTTCCCTCACTACTTAGTGAGCCCCCTGAGGACTGGATTATGTCTTATTTTATTCTATTTTCCCAATACTTTGCACAGTT